>NC_136017.1:24139562-24364046 GCF_048128805.1 Centroberyx gerrardi | reverse complement strand
GGCCTTTTGAAAACAGCTGAATGTAACCATAATTCATCAGTTTGCTGCTACCCACCAGAAGGGGTAAAATCAACAATGTTGGACTCTATGAAAAGGTCTGAATCTGAGCTTTAAATTGAGGTGTCACTCCAGTAAATCAGATCATGCTAGCCTGAAGGACCAGGCTAAATATACAGAACAGATTTGACCTCTGACCCAGCTCTGAAAGCTGTGTGGTATTGACCACACTAAATGTCTGATTTTAAGCAGCCAGGTTGTGCTATGATGGAAAGCCAACAATTGATGGAAAGAAGAGAACCTAAGCTTTAATTTGATGTGCAACATGTTTGATTTGAAGCAGGTTTACCAGAAATACAGGAGGATACTTTAGAATATAAAACCAGTTGGCTGCAGGCCTTTTAAAAACAGCTGAATATAACCATAATTCATCAGTGTGCTGCTAGCCACCAGAAGGTTTAAAATGAACAATGTTGGAGTCTATGAAAAGGTCTGAATCTGAGCTTTAAATTGAGGTGTCACTCCAGTAAATCAGATCATGCTAGCCTGAAAGACCAGGCTAAATATACAGAAAAGATTTGACCTCTAACCCAACTCTGAAAGTTGTGTGGTATTGACCACACTAAATGTCTGATTTTAAGCAGCCAGCTTGTGCTATGATGGAAAGCCAACAATTGATGGAAAGAAGAGAACCTAAGCTTTAATTTGATGTGCAATATGTTTGATTTGAAGCAGGTTTACCAGAAATACAGGAGGATAAGGTAGAATATAAAACCTGTTGGCTGCAGGCCTTTTGAAAACAGCTGAATGTAACCATAATTCATCAGTGTGCTGCTAGCCACCAGAAGGGGTAAAATCAACAATGTTGGACTCTATGAAAAGGTCTGAATCTGAGCTTTAAATTGAGGTGTCACTCCAGTAAATCAGATCATGCTAGCCTGAAGGACCAGGCTAAATATACAGAACAGATTTGACCTCTGACCCAGCTCTGAAAGCTGTGTGGTATTGACCACACTAAATGTCTGATTTTAAGCAGCCAGGTTGTGCTATGATGGAAAGCCAACAATTGTTGGAAAGAAGAGAACCTAAGCTTTAATTTGATGTGCAACATGTTTGATTTGAAGCAGGTTTACCAGAAATACAGGAGGATACTTTAGAATATAAAACCAATTGGCTGCAGGCCTTTTAAAAACAGCTGAATATAACCATAATTCATCAGTGTGCTGCTAGCCACCAGAAGGTTTAAAATGAACAATGTTGGAGTCTATGAAAAGGTCTGAATCTGAGCTTTAAATTGAGGTGTCACTCCAGTAAATCAGATCATGCTAGCCTGAAAGACCAGGCTAAATATATAGAACAGATTTGACCTCTGACCCAGCTCTGAAAGCTGTGTGGTATTGACCACACTAAATGTCTGATTTTAAGCAGCCAGCTTGTGCTATGATGGAAAGCCAACAATTGTTGGAAAGAAGAGAACCTAAGCTTTAATTTGATGTGCAACATGTTTGATTTGAAGCAGGTTTACCAGAAATACAGGAGGATAAGTTAGAATATAAAACCTGTTGGCTACAGGCCTTTTGAAAACAGCTGAATGTAACCATAATTCATCAGTGTGCTGCTAGCCACCAGAAGGGTTAAAATCAACAATGTTGGAGTCTATGAAAAGGTCTGAATCTGAGCTTTAAATTGAGGTGTCACTCCAGTAAATCAGATCATGCTAGCCTGAAAGACCAGGCTAAATATACAGAACAGATTTGACCTCTGACCCAGCTCTGAAAGCTGTGTGGTATTGACCACACTAAATGTCTGATTTTAAGCAGCCAGCTTGTGCTATGATGGAAAGCCAACAATTGTTGGAAAGAAGAGAACCTAAGCTTTAATTTGATGTGCAACATGTTTGATTTGAAGCAGGTTTACCAGAAATACAGGAGGATAATGTAGAATATAAAACCAGTTGGCTGCAGGCCTTTTGAAAACAGCTGAATGTAACCATAATTCATCAGTTTGCTGCTAGCCACCAGAAGGGGTAAAATCAACAATGTTGGACTCTATGAAAAGGTCTGAATCTGAGCTTTAAATTGAGGTGTCACTCCAGTAAATCAGATCATGCTAGCCTGAAGGACCAGGCTAAATATACAGAACAGATTTGACCTCTGACCCAGCTCTGAAAGCTGTGTGGTATTGACCACACTAAATGTCTGATTTTAAGCAGCCAGGTTGTGCTATGATGGAAAGCCAACAATTGTTGGAAAGAAGAGAACCTAAGCTTTAATTTGATGTGCAACATGTTTGATTTGAAGCAGGTTTACCAGAAATACAGGAGGATACTTTAGAATATAAAACCAATTGGCTGCAGGCCTTTTAAAAACAGCTGAATATAACCATAATTCATCAGTGTGCTGCTAGCCACCAGAAGGTTTAAAATGAACAATGTTGGAGTCTATGAAAAGGTCTGAATCTGAGCTTTAAATTGAGGTGTCACTCCAGTAAATCAGATCATGCTAGCCTGAAAGACCAGGCTAAATATATAGAACAGATTTGACCTCTGACCCAGCTCTGAAAGCTGTGTGGTATTGACCACACTAAATGTCTGATTTTAAGCAGCCAGCTTGTGCTATGATGGAAAGCCAACAATTGTTGGAAAGAAGAGAACCTAAGCTTTAATTTGATGTGCAACATGTTTGATTTGAAGCAGGTTTACCAGAAATACAGGAGGATAAGTTAGAATATAAAACCTGTTGACTACAGGCCTTTTGAAAACAGCTGAATGTAACCATAATTCATCAGTGTGCTGCTAGCCACCAGAAGGTTTAAAATGAACAATGTTGGAGTCTATGAAAAGGTCTGAATCTGAGCTTTAAATTGAGGTGTCACTCCAGTAAATCAGATCATGCTAGCCTGAAAGACCAGGCTAAATATACAGAACACATTTGACCTCTGACCCAGCTCTGAAAGCTGTGTGGTATTGACCACACTAAATGTCTGATTTTAAGCAGCCAGGTTGTGCTATGATGGAAAGCCAACAATTGTTGGAAAGAAGAGAACCTAAGCTTTAATTTGATGTGCAACATGTTTGATTTGAAGCAGGTTTACCAGAAATACAGGAGGATAAGTTAGAATATAAAACCAGTTGGCTGCAGGCCTTTTAAAAACAGCTGAATGTAACCATAATTCATCAGTGTGCTGCTAGCCACCAGAAGGTTTAAAATGAACAATATTGGAGTCTATGAAAAGGTCTGAATCTGAGCTTTAAATTGAGGTGTCACTCCAGTAAATCAGATCATGCTAGCCTGAAAGACCAGGCTAAATATATAGAACAGATTTGACCTCTGACCCAGCTCTGAAAGCTGTGTGGTATTGACCACACTAAATGTCTGATTTTAAGCAGCCAGCTTGTGCTATGATGGAAAGCCAACAATTGTTGGAAAGAAGAGAACCTAAGCTTTAATTTGATGTGCAACATGTTTGATTTGAAGCAGGTTTACCAGAAATACAGGAGGATAAGTTAGAATATAAAACCTGTTGGCTACAGGCCTTTTGAAAACAGCTGAATGTAACCATAATTCATCAGTGTGCTGCTAGCCACCAGAAGGGTTAAAATCAACAATGTTGGAGTCTATGAAAAGGTCTGAATCTGAGCTTTAAATTGAGGTGTCACTCCAGTAAATCAGATCATGCTAGCCTGAAAGACCAGGCTAAATATACAGAACAGATTTGACCTCTGACCCAGCTCTGAAAGCTGTGTGGTATTGACCACACTAAATGTCTGATTTTAAGCAGCCAGCTTGTGCTATGATGGAAAGCCAACAATTGTTGGAAAGAAGAGAACCTAAGCTTTAATTTGATGTGCAACATGTTTGATTTGAAGCAGGTTTACCAGAAATACAGGAGGATAAGGTAGAATATAAAACCAGTTGGCTGCAGGCCTTTTGAAAACAGCTGAATGTAACCATAATTCATCAGTTTGCTGCTAGCCACCAGAAGGGGTAAAATCAACAATGTTGGACTCTATGAAAAGGTCTGAATCTGAGCTTTAAATTGAGGTGTCACTCCAGTAAATCAGATCATGCTAGCCTGAAGGACCAGGCTAAATATACAGAACAGATTTGACCTCTGACCCAGCTCTGAAAGCTGTGTGGTATTGACCACACTAAATGTCTGATTTTAAGCAGCCAGGTTGTGCTATGATGGAAAGCCAACAATTGATGGAAAGAAGAGAACCTAAGCTTTAATTTGATGTGCAACATGTTTGATTTGAAGCAGGTTTACCAGAAATACAGGAGGATACTTTAGAATATAAAACCAGTTGGCTGCAGGCCTTTTAAAAACAGCTGAATATAACCATAATTCATCAGTGTGCTGCTAGCCACCAGAAGGTTTAAAATGAACAATGTTGGAGTCTATGAAAAGGTCTGAATCTGAGCTTTAAATTGAGGTGTCACTCCAGTAAATCAGATCATGCTAGCCTGAAAGACCAGGCTAAATATACAGAAAAGATTTGACCTCTAACCCAACTCTGAAAGTTGTGTGGTATTGACCACACTAAATGTCTGATTTTAAGCAGCCAGCTTGTGCTATGATGGAAAGCCAACAATTGATGGAAAGAAGAGAACCTAAGCTTTAATTTGATGTGCAATATGTTTGATTTGAAGCAGGTTTACCAGAAATACAGGAGGATAAGGTAGAATATAAAACCTGTTGGCTGCAGGCCTTTTGAAAACAGCTGAATGTAACCATAATTCATCAGTGTGCTGCTAGCCACCAGAAGGGGTAAAATCAACAATGTTGGACTCTATGAAAAGGTCTGAATCTGAGCTTTAAATTGAGGTGTCACTCCAGTAAATCAGATCATGCTAGCCTGAAGGACCAGGCTAAATATACAGAACAGATTTGACCTCTGACCCAGCTCTGAAAGCTGTGTGGTATTGACCACACTAAATGTCTGATTTTAAGCAGCCAGGTTGTGCTATGATGGAAAGCCAACAATTGTTGGAAAGAAGAGAACCTAAGCTTTAATTTGATGTGCAACATGTTTGATTTGAAGCAGGTTTACCAGAAATACAGGAGGATACTTTAGAATATAAAACCAATTGGCTGCAGGCCTTTTAAAAACAGCTGAATATAACCATAATTCATCAGTGTGCTGCTAGCCACCAGAAGGTTTAAAATGAACAATGTTGGAGTCTATGAAAAGGTCTGAATCTGAGCTTTAAATTGAGGTGTCACTCCAGTAAATCAGATCATGCTAGCCTGAAAGACCAGGCTAAATATATAGAACAGATTTGACCTCTGACCCAGCTCTGAAAGCTGTGTGGTATTGACCACACTAAATGTCTGATTTTAAGCAGCCAGCTTGTGCTATGATGGAAAGCCAACAATTGTTGGAAAGAAGAGAACCTAAGCTTTAATTTGATGTGCAACATGTTTGATTTGAAGCAGGTTTACCAGAAATACAGGAGGATACTTTAGAATATAAAACCAATTGGCTGCAGGCCTTTTAAAAACAGCTGAATATAACCATAATTCATCAGTGTGCTGCTAGCCACCAGAAGGTTTAAAATGAACAATGTTGGAGTCTATGAAAAGGTCTGAATCTGAGCTTTAAATTGAGGTGTCACTCCAGTAAATCAGATCATGCTAGCCTGAAAGACCAGGCTAAATATATAGAACAGATTTGACCTCTGACCCAGCTCTGAAAGCTGTGTGGTATTGACCACACTAAATGTCTGATTTTAAGCAGCCAGCTTGTGCTATGATGGAAAGCCAACAATTGTTGGAAAGAAGAGAACCTAAGCTTTAATTTGATGTGCAACATGTTTGATTTGAAGCAGGTTTACCAGAAATACAGGAGGATAAGTTAGAATATAAAACCTGTTGGCTACAGGCCTTTTGAAAACAGCTGAATGTAACCATAATTCATCAGTGTGCTGCTAGCCACCAGAAGGGTTAAAATCAACAATGTTGGAGTCTATGAAAAGGTCTGAATCTGAGCTTTAAATTGAGGTGTCACTCCAGTAAATCAGATCATGCTAGCCTGAAAGACCAGGCTAAATATACAGAACAGATTTGACCTCTGACCCAGCTCTGAAAGCTGTGTGGTATTGACCACACTAAATGTCTGATTTTAAGCAGCCAGCTTGTGCTATGATGGAAAGCCAACAATTGTTGGAAAGAAGAGAACCTAAGCTTTAATTTGATGTGCAACATGTTTGATTTGAAGCAGGTTTACCAGAAATACAGGAGGATAATGTAGAATATAAAACCAGTTGGCTGCAGGCCTTTTGAAAACAGCTGAATGTAACCATAATTCATCAGTTTGCTGCTAGCCACCAGAAGGGGTAAAATCAACAATGTTGGACTCTATGAAAAGGTCTGAATCTGAGCTTTAAATTGAGGTGTCACTCCAGTAAATCAGATCATGCTAGCCTGAAAGACCAGGCTAAATATACAGAACAGATTTGACCTCTGACCCAGCTCTGAAAGCTGTGTGGTATTGACCACACTAAATGTCTGATTTTAAGCAGCCAGGTTGTGCTATGATGGAAAGCCAACAATTGATGGAAAGAAGAGAACCTAAGCTTTAATTTGATGTGCAACATGTTTGATTTGAAGCAGGTTTACCAGAAATACAGGAGGATACTTTAGAATATAAAACCAGTTGGCTGCAGGCCTTTTAAAAACAGCTGAATATAACCATAATTCATCAGTGTGCTGCTAGCCACCAGAAGGTTTAAAATGAACAATGTTGGAGTCTATGAAAAGGTCTGAATCTGAGCTTTAAATTGAGGTGTCACTCCAGTAAATCAGATCATGCTAGCCTGAAAGACCAGGCTAAATATACAGAAAAGATTTGACCTCTAACCCAACTCTGAAAGTTGTGTGGTATTGACCACACTAAATGTCTGATTTTAAGCAGCCAGCTTGTGCTATGATGGAAAGCCATCAATTGATGGAAAGAAGAGAACCTAAGCTTTAATTTGATGCGCAACATGTTTGATTTGAAGCAGGTTTACCAGAAATACAGGAGGATAAGTTAGAATATAAAACCTGTTGGCTGCAGGCCTTTTAAAAACAGCTGAATATAACCATAATTCATCAGTGTGCTGCTAGCCACCAGAAGGTTTAAAATGAACAATGTTGGAGTCTATGAAAAGGTCTGAATCTGAGCTTTAAATTGAAGTGTCACTCCAGTAAATCAGATCATGCTAGCCTGAAAGACCAGGCTAAATATACAGAACAGATTTGACCTCTGACCCAGCTCTGAAAGCTGTGTGGTATTGACCACACTAAATGTCTGATTTTAAGCAGCCAGGTTGTGCTATGATGGAAAGCCAACAATTAATGGAAAGAAGAGAACCTAAGCTTTAATTTGATGTGCAACATGTTTGATTTGAAGCAGGTTTACCAGAAATACAGGAGGATAAGTTAGAATATAAAACCTGTTGGCTACAGGCCTTTTGAAAAAACTGAATGTAACCATAATTCATCAGTGTGCTGCTAGCCACCAGAAGGGTTAAAATCAACAATGTTGGACTCTATGAAAAGGTCTGAATCTGAGCTTTAAATTGAGGTGTCACTCCAGTAAATCAGATCATGCTAGCCTGAAAGACCAGGCTAAATATACAGAACAGATTTGACCTCTGACCCAGCTCTGAAAGCTGTGTGGTATTGACCACACTAAATGTCTGATTTTAAGCAGCCAGGTTGTGCTATGATGGAAAGCCAACAATTGTTGGAAAGAAGAGAACCTAAGCTTTAATTTGATGTGCAACATGTTTGATTTGAAGCAGGTTTACCAGAAATACAGGAGGATAAGTTAGAATATAAAACCAGTTGGCTGCAGGCCTTTTAAAAACAGCTGAATGTAACCATAATTCATCAGTGTGCTGCTAGCCACCAGAAGGTTTAAAATGAACAATATTGGACTCTATGAAAAGGTCTGAATCTGAGCTTTAAATTGAGGTGTCACTCCAGTAAATCAGATCATGCTAGCCTGAAAGACCAGGCTAAATATACAGAACAGATTTGACCTCTGACCCAGCTCTGAAAGCTGTGTGGTATTGACCACACTAAATGTCTGATTTTAAGCAGCCAGGTTGTGCTATGATGGAAAGCCAACAATTGATGGAAAGAAGAGAACCTAAGCTTTAATTTGATGTGCAACATGTTTGATTTGAAGCAGGTTTACCAGAAATACAGGAGGATAAGGTAGAATATAAAACCAGTTGGCTGCAGGCCTTTTGAAAACAGCTGAATGTAACCATAATTCATCAGTGTGCTGCTAGCCACCAGAAGGGGTAAAATCAACAATGTTGGACTCTATGAAAAGGTCTGAATCTGAGCTTTAAATTGAGGTGTCACTCCAGTAAATCAGATCATGCTAGCCTGAAGGACCAGGCTAAATATACAGAACAGATTTGACCTCTGACCCAGCTCTGAAAGCTGTGTGGTATTGACCACACTAAATGTCTTATTTTAAGCAGCCAGGTTGTGCTATGATGGAAAGCCAACAATTGATGGAAAGAAGAGAACCTAAGCTTTAATTTGATGTGCAACATGTTTGATTTGAAGCAGGTTTACCAGAAATACAGGAGGATACTTTAGAATATAAAACCAGTTGGCTGCAGGCCTTTTAAAAACAGCTGAATATAACCATAATTCATCAGTGTGCTGCTAGCCACCAGAAGGGTTAAAATCAACAATGTTGGACTCTATGAAAAGGTCTGAATCTGAGGTTTACATGGAGGTATCATTCCAGTAAATCAGATCATGCTAGCCTGAAAGACCAGGCTAAATATACAGAACAGATTTGACCTCTGACCCAGCTCTGAAAGCTGTGTGGTATTGACCACACTAAATGTCTGATTTTAAGCAGCCAGGTTGTGCTATGATGGAAAGCCAACAATTGATGGAAAGAAGAGAACCTAAGCTTTAATTTGATGTGCAACATGTTTGATTTGAAGCAGGTTTACCAGAAATACAGGAGGATACTTTAGAATATAAAACCAGTTGGCTGCAGGCCTTTTAAAAACAGCTGAATATAACCATAATTCATCAGTGTGCTGCTAGTCACCAGAAGGTTTAAAATGAACAATGTTGGAGTCTATGAAAAGGTCTGAATCTGAGCTTTAAATTGAGGTGTCACTCCAGTAAATCAGATCATGCTAGCCTGAAAGACCAGGCTAAATATACAGAAAAGATTTGACCTCTAACCCAACTCTGAAAGTTGTGTGGTATTGACCACACTAAATGTCTGATTTTAAGCAGCCAGCTTGTGCTATGATGGAAAGCCAACAATTGATGGAAAGAAGAGAACCTAAGCTTTAATTTGATGTGCAATATGTTTGATTTGAAGCAGGTTTACCAGAAATACAGGAGGATAAGGTAGAATATAAAACCTGTTGGCTGCAGGCCTTTTGAAAACAGCTGAATGTAACCATAATTCATCAGTGTGCTGCTAGCCACCAGAAGGGGTAAAATCAACAATGTTGGACTCTATGAAAAGGTCTGAATCTGAGCTTTAAATTGAGGTGTCACTCCAGTAAATCAGATCATGCTAGCCTGAAGGACCAGGCTAAATATACAGAACAGATTTGACCTCTGACCCAGCTCTGAAAGCTGTGTGGTATTGACCACACTAAATGTCTGATTTTAAGCAGCCAGGTTGTGCTATGATGGAAAGCCAACAATTGTTGGAAAGAAGAGAACCTAAGCTTTAATTTGATGTGCAACATGTTTGATTTGAAGCAGGTTTACCAGAAATACAGGAGGATACTTTAGAATATAAAACCAATTGGCTGCAGGCCTTTTAAAAACAGCTGAATATAACCATAATTCATCAGTGTGCTGCTAGCCACCAGAAGGTTTAAAATGAACAATGTTGGAGTCTATGAAAAGGTCTGAATCTGAGCTTTAAATTGAGGTGTCACTCCAGTAAATCAGATCATGCTAGCCTGAAAGACCAGGCTAAATATATAGAACAGATTTGACCTCTGACCCAGCTCTGAAAGCTGTGTGGTATTGACCACACTAAATGTCTGATTTTAAGCAGCCAGCTTGTGCTATGATGGAAAGCCAACAATTGTTGGAAAGAAGAGAACCTAAGCTTTAATTTGATGTGCAACATGTTTGATTTGAAGCAGGTTTACCAGAAATACAGGAGGATAAGTTAGAATATAAAACCTGTTGGCTACAGGCCTTTTGAAAACAGCTGAATGTAACCATAATTCATCAGTGTGCTGCTAGCCACCAGAATGGTTAAAATCAACAATGTTGGAGTCTATGAAAAGGTCTGAATCTGAGCTTTAAATTGAGGTGTCACTCCAGTAAATCAGATCATGCTAGCCTGAAAGACCAGGCTAAATATACAGAACAGATTTGACCTCTGACCCAGCTCTGAAAGCTGTGTGGTATTGACCACACTAAATGTCTGATTTTAAGCAGCCAGCTTGTGCTATGATGGAAAGCCAACAATTGTTGGAAAGAAGAGAACCTAAGCTTTAATTTGATGTGCAACATGTTTGATTTGAAGCAGGTTTACCAGAAATACAGGAGGATAAGGTAGAATATAAAACCAGTTGGCTGCAGGCCTTTTGAAAACAGCTGAATGTAACCATAATTCATCAGTTTGCTGCTAGCCACCAGAAGGGGTAAAATCAACAATGTTGGACTCTATGAAAAGGTCTGAATCTGAGCTTTAAATTGAGGTGTCACTCCAGTAAATCAGATCATGCTAGCCTGAAAGACCAGGCTAAATATACAGAACAGATTTGACCTCTGACCCAGCTCTGAAAGCTGTGTGGTATTGACCACACTAAATGTCTGATTTTAAGCAGCCAGGTTGTGCTATGATGGAAAGCCAACAATTGATGGAAAGAAGAGAACCTAAGCTTTAATTTGATGCGCAACATGTTTGATTTGAAGCAGGTTTACCAGAAATACAGGAGGATAAGTTAGAATATAAAACCAGTTGGCTGCAGGCCTTTTGAAAACAGCTGAATGTAACCATAATTCATCAGTGTGCTGCTAGCCACCAGAAGGTTTAAAATCAACAATGTTGGACTCTATGAAAAGGTCTGAATCTGAGGTTTACATGGAGGTATCACTCCAGTAAATCAGATCATGCTAGCCTGAAAGACCAGGCTAAATATACAGAACAGATTTGACCTCTGACCCAGCTCTGAAAGCTGTGTGGTATTGACCACACTAAATGTCTGATTTTAAGCAGCCAGGTTGTGCTATGATGGAAAGCCAACAATTGTTGGAAAGAAGAGAACCTAAGCTTTAATTTGATGTGCAACATGTTTGATTTGAAGCAGGTTTACCAGAAATACAGGAGGATAAGGTAGAATATAAAACCTGTTGGCTGCAGGCCTTTTGAAAACAGCTGAATGTAACCATAATTCATCAGTGTGCTGCTAGCCACCAGAAGGGGTAAAATCAACAATGTTGGACTCTATGAAAAGGTCTGAATCTGAGCTTTAAATTGAGGTGTCACTCCAGTAAATCAGATCATGCTAGCCTGAAGGACCAGGCTAAATATACAGAACAGATTTGACCTCTGACCCAGCTCTGAAAGCTGTGTGGTATTGACCACACTAAATGTCTGATTTTAAGCAGCCAGCTTGTGCTATGATGGAAAGCCAACAATTGATGGAAAGAAGAGAACCTAAGCTTTAATTTGATGTGCAACATGTTTGATTTGAAGCAGGTTTACCAGAAATACAGGAGGATACTTTAGAATATAAAACCAGTTGGCTGCAGGCCTTTTAAAAACAGCTGAATATAACCATAATTCATCATGTGCTGCTAGCCACCAGAAGGGTTAAAATCAACAATGTTGGACTCTATGAAAAGGTCTGAATCTGAGGTTTACATGGAGGTATCATTCCAGTAAATCAGATCATGCTAGCCTGAAAGACCAGGCTAAATATACAGAACAGATTTGACCTCTGACCCAGCTCTGAAAGCTGTGTGGTATTGACCACACTAAATGTCTGATTTTAAGCAGCCAGGTTGTGCTATGATGGAAAGCCAACAATATAAAAGCCAAGAATATAAAACCTGTTGGCTGCAGGCCTTTTAAAAACAGCTGAATATAACCATAATTCATCAGTGTGCTGCTAGCCACCAGAAGGGTTAAAATCAACAATGTTGGACTCTATGAAAAGGTCTGAATCTGAGCTTTAAATTGAGGTGTCACTCCAGTAAATCAGATCATGCTAGCCTGAAAGACCAGGCTAAATATACAGAAAAGATTTGACCTCTAACCCAACTCTGAAAGTTGTGTGGTATTGACCACACTAAATGTCTGATTTTAAGCAGCCAGGTTGTGCTATGATGGAAAGCCAACAATTAATGGAAAGAAGAGAACCTAAGCTTTAATTTGATGTGCAACATGTTTGATTTGAAGCAGGTTTACCAGAAATACAGGAGGATAAGTTAGAATATAAAACCTGTTGGCTACAGGCCTTTTGAAAAAACTGAATGTAACCATAATTCATCAGTGTGCTGCTAGCCACCAGAAGGGTTAAAATCAACAATGTTGGACTCTATGAAAAGGTCTGAATCTGAGCTTTAAATTGAGGTGTCACTCCAGTAAATCAGATCATGCTAGCCTGAAAGACCAGGCTAAATATACAGAACAGATTTGACCTCTGACCCAGCTCTGAAAGCTGTGTGGTATTGACCACACTAAATGTCTGATTTTAAGCAGCCAGCTTGTGCTATGATGGAAAGCCAACAATTGTTGGAAAGAGGAGAACCTAAGCTTTAATTTGATGTGCAACATGTTTGATTTGAAGCAGGTTTACCAGAAATACAGGAGGATAAGGTAGAATATAAAACCTGTTGGCTGCAGGCCTTTTGAAAACAGCTGAATGTAACCATAATTCATCAGTGTGCTGCTAGCCACCAGAAGGGTTAAAATCAACAATGTTGGACTCTATGAAAAGGTCTGAATCTGAGGTTTACATGGAGGTATCATTCCAGTAAATCAGATCATGCTAGCCTGAAAGACCAGGCTAAATATACAGAACAGATTTGACCTCTGACCCAGCTCTGAAAGCTGTGTGGTATTGACCACACTAAATGTCTGATTTTAAGCAGCCAGGTTGTGCTATGATGGAAAGCCAACAATTGTTGGAAAGAAGAGAACCTAAGCTTTAATTTGATGTGCAACATGTTTGATTTGAAGCAGGTTTACCAGAAATACAGGAGGATAAGTTAGAATATAAAACCAGTTGGCTGCAGGCCTTTTAAAAACAGCTGAATGTAACCATAATTCATCAGTGTGCTGCTAGCCACCAGAAGGTTTAAAATCAACAATGTTGGACTCTATGAAAAGGTCTGAATCTGAGGTTTAAATTGAGGTGTCATTCCAGTAAATCAGATCATGCTAGCCTGAAAGACCAGGCTAAATATACAGAACAGATTTGACCTCTGACCCAGCTCTGAAAGCTGTGTGGTATTGACCACACTAAATGTCTGATTTTAAGCAGCCAGGTTGTGCTATGATGGAAAGCCAACAATTGTTGGAAAGAAGAGAACCTAAGCTTTAATTTGATGTGCAACATGTTTGATTTGAAGCAGGTTTACCAGAAATACAGGAGGATAAGTTAGAATATAAAACCAGTTGGCTGCAGGCCTTTTAAAAACAGCTGAATGTAACCATAATTCATCAGTGTGCTGCTAGCCACCAGAAGGGTTAAAATCAACAATGTTGGACTCTATGAAAAGGTCTGAATCTGAGGTTTACATGGAGGTATCATTCCAGTAAATCAGATCATGCTAGCCTGAAAGACCAGGCTAAATATACAGAACAGATTTGACCTCTGACCCAGCTCTGAAAGCTGTGTGGTATTGACCACACTAAATGTCTGATTTTAAGCAGCCAGGTTGTGCTATGATGGAAAGCCAACAATATAAAAGCCAAGAATATAAAACCTGTTGGCTGCAGGCCTTTTAAAAACAGCTGAATATAACCATAATTCATCAGTGTGCTGCTAGCCACCAGAAGGGTTAAAATCAACAATGTTGGACTCTATGAAAAGGTCTGAATCTGAGCTTTAAATTGAGGTGTCACTCCAGTAAATCAGATCATGCTAGCCTGAAAGACCAGGCTAAATATACAGAAAAGATTTGACCTCTAACCCAACTCTGAAAGTTGTGTGGTATTGACCACACTAAATGTCTGATTTTAAGCAGCCAGGTTGTGCTATGATGGAAAGCCAACAATTAATGGAAAGAAGAGAACCTAAGCTTTAATTTGATGTGCAACATGTTTGATTTGAAGCAGGTTTACCAGAAATACAGGAGGATAAGTTAGAATATAAAACCTGTTGGCTACAGGCCTTTTGAAAAAACTGAATGTAACCATAATTCATCAGTGTGCTGCTAGCCACCAGAAGGGTTAAAATCAACAATGTTGGACTCTATGAAAAGGTCTGAATCTGAGCTTTAAATTGAGGTGTCACTCCAGTAAATCAGATCATGCTAGCCTGAAAGACCAGGCTAAATATACAGAACAGATTTGACCTCTGACCCAGCTCTGAAAGCTGTGTGGTATTGACCACACTAAATGTCTGATTTTAAGCAGCCAGGTTGTGCTATGATGGAAAGCCAACAATTGTTGGAAAGAAGAGAACCTAAGCTTTAATTTGATGTGCAACATGTTTGATTTGAAGCAGGTTTACCAGAAATACAGGAGGATAAGGTAGAATATAAAACCAGTTGGCTGCAGGCCTTTTGAAAACAGCTGAATGTAACCATAATTCATCAGTGTGCTGCTAGCCACCAGAAGGGGTAAAATCAACAATGTTGGACTCTATGAAAAGGTCTGAATCTGAGGTTTACATGGAGGTATAACTCCAGTAAATCAGATCATGCTAGCCTGAAAGACCAGGCTAAATATACAGAACAGATTTGACCTCTGACCCAGCTCTGAAAGCTGTGTGGTATTGACCACACTAAATGTCTGATTTTAAGCAGCCAGCTTGTGCTATGATGGAAAGCCAACAATTGTTGGAAAGAAGAGAACCTAAGCTTTAATTTGATGTGCAACATGTTTGATTTGAAGCAGGTTTACCAGAAATACAGGAGGATAAGGTAGAATATAAAACCAGTTGGCTGCAGGCCTTTTGAAAACAGCTGAATGTAACCATAATTCATCAGTGTGCTGCTAGCCACCAGAAGGTTTAAAATCAACAATGTTGGACTCTATGAAAAGGTCTGAATCTGAGGTTTACATGGAGGTATCATTCCAGTAAATCAGATCATGCTAGCCTGAAAGACCAGGCTAAATATACAGAACAGATTTGACCTCTGACCCAGCTCTGAAAGCTGTGTGGTATTGACCACACTAAATGTCTGATTTTAAGCAGCCAGGTTGTGCTATGATGGAAAGCCAACAATTGTTGGAAAGAAGAGAACCTAAGCTTTAATTTGATGTGCAACATGTTTGATTTGAAGCAGGTTTACCAGAAATACAGGAGGATAAGTTAGAATATAAAACCAGTTGGCTGCAGGCCTTTTAAAAACAGCTGAATGTAACCATAATTCATCAGTGTGCTGCTAGCCACCAGAAGGTTTAAAATCAACAATGTTGGACTCTATGAAAAGGTCTGAATCTGAGGTTTAAATTGAGGTGTCATTCCAGTAAATCAGATCATGCTAGCCTGAAAGACCAGGCTAAATATACAGAACAGATTTGACCTCTGACCCAGCTCTGAAAGCTGTGTGGTATTGACCACACTAAATGTCTGATTTTAAGCAGCCAGGTTGTGCTATGATGGAAAGCCAACAATTGTTGGAAAGAAGAGAACCTAAGCTTTAATTTGATGTGCAACATGTTTGATTTGAAGCAGGTTTACCAGAAATACAGGAGGATAAGTTAGAATATAAAACCAGTTGGCTGCAGGCCTTTTAAAAACAGCTGAATGTAACCATAATTCATCAGTGTGCTGCTAGCCACCAGAAGGGTTAAAATCAACAATGTTGGACTCTATGAAAAGGTCTGAATCTGAGGTTTACATGGAGGTATCATTCCAGTAAATCAGATCATGCTAGCCTGAAAGACCAGGCTAAATATACAGAACAGATTTGACCTCTGACCCAGCTCTGAAAGCTGTGTGGTATTGACCACACTAAATGTCTGATTTTAAGCAGCCAGGTTGTGCTATGATGGAAAGCCAACAATATAAAAGCCAAGAATATAAAACCTGTTGGCTGCAGGCCTTTTAAAAACAGCTGAATATAACCATAATTCATCAGTGTGCTGCTAGCCACCAGAAGGGTTAAAATCAACAATGTTGGACTCTATGAAAAGGTCTGAATCTGAGCTTTAAATTGAGGTGTCACTCCAGTAAATCAGATCATGCTAGCCTGAAAGACCAGGCTAAATATACAGAAAAGATTTGACCTCTAACCCAACTCTGAAAGTTGTGTGGTATTGACCACACTAAATGTCTGATTTTAAGCAGCCAGGTTGTGCTATGATGGAAAGCCAACAATTAATGGAAAGAAGAGAACCTAAGCTTTAATTTGATGTGCAACATGTTTGATTTGAAGCAGGTTTACCAGAAATACAGGAGGATAAGTTAGAATATAAAACCTGTTGGCTACAGGCCTTTTGAAAAAACTGAATGTAACCATAATTCATCAGTGTGCTGCTAGCCACCAGAAGGGTTAAAATCAACAATGTTGGACTCTATGAAAAGGTCTGAATCTGAGCTTTAAATTGAGGTGTCACTCCAGTAAATCAGATCATGCTAGCCTGAAAGACCAGGCTAAATATACAGAACAGATTTGACCTCTGACCCAGCTCTGAAAGCTGTGTGGTATTGACCACACTAAATGTCTGATTTTAAGCAGCCAGGTTGTGCTATGATGGAAAGCCAACAATTGTTGGAAAGAAGAGAACCTAAGCTTTAATTTGATGTGCAACATGTTTGATTTGAAGCAGGTTTACCAGAAATACAGGAGGATAAGGTAGAATATAAAACCAGTTGGCTGCAGGCCTTTTGAAAACAGCTGAATGTAACCATAATTCATCAGTGTGCTGCTAGCCACCAGAAGGGGTAAAATCAACAATGTTGGACTCTATGAAAAGGTCTGAATCTGAGGTTTACATGGAGGTATAACTCCAGTAAATCAGATCATGCTAGCCTGAAAGACCAGGCTAAATATACAGAACAGATTTGACCTCTGACCCAGCTCTGAAAGCTGTGTGGTATTGACCACACTAAATGTCTGATTTTAAGCAGCCAGCTTGTGCTATGATGGAAAGCCAACAATTGTTGGAAAGAAGAGAACCTAAGCTTTAATTTGATGTGCAACATGTTTGATTTGAAGCAGGTTTACCAGAAATACAGGAGGATAAGGTAGAATATAAAACCAGTTGGCTGCAGGCCTTTTGAAAACAGCTGAATGTAACCATAATTCATCAGTGTGCTGCTAGCCACCAGAAGGGTTAAAATCAACAATGTTGGACTCTATGAAAAGGTCTGAATCTGAGGTTTACATGGAGGTATCATTCCAGTAAATCAGATCATGCTAGCCTGAAAGACCAGGCTAAATATACAGAACAGATTTGACCTCTGACCCAGCTCTGAAAGCTGTGTGGTATTGACCACACTAAATGTCTGATTTTAAGCAGCCAGGTTGTGCTATGATGGAAAGCCAACAATTGTTGGAAAGAAGAGAACCTAAGCTTTAATTTGATGTGCAACATGTTTGATTTGAAGCAGGTTTACCAGAAATACAGGAGGATAAGTTAGAATATAAAACCAGTTGGCTGCAGGCCTTTTAAAAACAGCTGAATGTAACCATAATTCATCAGTGTGCTGCTAGCCACCAGAAGGTTTAAAATGAACAATATTGGACTCTATGAAAAGGTCTGAATCTGAGCTTTAAATTGAGGTGTCATTCCAGTAAATCAGATCATGCTAGCCTGAAAGACCAGGCTAAATATACAGAACAGATTTGACCTCTGACCCAGCTCTGAAAGCTGTGTGGTATTGACCACACTAAATGTCTGATTTTAAGCAGCCAGGTTGTGCTATGATGGAAAGCCAACAATTGATGGAAAGAAGAGAACCTAAGCTTTAATTTGATGTGCAACATGTTTGATTTGAAGCAGGTTTACCAGAAATACAGGAGGATACTTTAGAATATAAAACCAGTTGGCTACAGGCCTTTTAAAAACAGCTGAATATAACCATAATTCATCAGTGTGCTGCTAGCCACCAGAAGGTTTAAAATGAACAATGTTGGAGTCTATGAAAAGGTCTGAATCTGAGCTTTAAATTGAGGTGTCACTCCAGTAAATCAGATCATGCTAGCCTGAAAGACCAGGCTAAATATACAGAACAGATTTGACCTCTGACCCAGCTCTGAAAGCTGTGTGGTATTGACCACACTAAATGTCTGATTTTAAGCAGCCAGCTTGTGCTATGATGGAAAGCCAAAAATTGTTGGAAAGAAGAGAACCTAAGCTTTAATTTGATGTGCAACATGTTTGATTTGAAGCAGGTTTACCAGAAATACAGGAGGATAAGGTAGAATATAAAACCAGTTGGCTGCAGGCCTTTTGAAAACAGCTGAATGTAACCATAATTCATCAGTGTGCTGCTAGCCACCAGAAGGGTTAAAATCAACAATGTTGGACTCTATGAAAAGGTCTGAATCTGAGGTTTACATGGAGGTATCATTCCAGTAAATCAGATCATGCTAGCCTGAAAGACCAGGCTAAATATACAGAACAGATTTGACCTCTGACCCAGCTCTGAAAGCTGTGTGGTATTGACCACACTAAATGTCTGATTTTAAGCAGCCAGGTTGTGCTATGATGGAAAGCCAACAATTGTTGGAAAGAAGAGAACCTAAGCTTTAATTTGATGTGCAACATGTTTGATTTGAAGCAGGTTTACCAGAAATACAGGAGGATAAGTTAGAATATAAAACCAGTTGGCTGCAGGCCTTTTAAAAACAGCTGAATGTAACCATAATTCATCAGTGTGCTGCTAGCCACCAGAAGGTTTAAAATGAACAATATTGGACTCTATGAAAAGGTCTGAATCTGAGCTTTAAATTGAGGTGTCACTCCAGTAAATCAGATCATGCTAGCCTGAAAGACCAGGCTAAATATATAGAACAGATTTGACCTCTGACCCAGCTCTGAAAGCTGTGTGGTATTGACCACACTAAATGTCTGATTTTAAGCAGCCAGCTTGTGCTATGATGGAAAGCCAACAATTGTTGGAAAGAAGAGAACCTAAGCTTTAATTTGATGTGCAACATGTTTGATTTGAAGCAGGTTTACCAGAAATACAGGAGGATAAGTTAGAATATAAAACCTGTTGGCTACAGGCCTTTTGAAAACAGCTGAATGTAACCATAATTCATCAGTGTGCTGCTAGCCACCAGAAGGGTTAAAATCAACAATGTTGGAGTCTATTAAAAGGTCTGAATCTGAGCTTTAAATTGAGGTGTCACTCCAGTAAATCAGATCATGCTAGCCTGAAAGACCAGGCTAAATATACAGAACAGATTTGACCTCTGACCCAGCTCTGAAAGCTGTGTGGTATTGACCACACTAAATGTCTGATTTTAAGCAGCCAGGTTGTGCTATGATGGAAAGCCAACAATTGATGGAAAGAAGAGAACCTAAGCTTTAATTTGATGTGCAACATGTTTGATTTGAAGCAGGTTTACCAGAAATACAGGAGGATAAGGTGGAATATAAAACCAGTTGGCTGCAGGCCTTTTGAAAACAGCTGAATGTAACCATAATTCATCAGTGTGCTGCTAGCCACCAGAAGGGTTAAAATCAACAATGTTGGAGTCTATGAAAAGGTCTGAATCTGAGCTTTAAATTGAGGTGTCACTCCAGTAAATCAGATCATGCTAGCCTGAAAGACCAGGCTAAATATACAGAACAGATTTGACCTCTGACCCAGCTCTGAAAGCTGTGTGGTATTGACCACACTAAATGTCTGATTTTAAGCAGCCAGGTTGTGCTATGATGGAAAGCCAACAATTGATGGAAAGAAGAGAACCTAAGCTTTAATTTGATGTGCAACATGTTTGATTTGAAGCAGGTTTACCAGAAATACAGGAGGATAAGGTAGAATATAAAACCAGTTGGCTGCAGGCCTTTTGAAAACAGCTGAATGTAACCATAATTCATCAGTGTGCTGCTAGCCACCAGAAGGTTTAAAATCAACAATGTTGGACTCTATGAAAAGGTCTGAATCTGAGGTTTACATGGAGGTATAACTCCAGTAAATCAGATCATGCTAGCCTGAAAGACCAGGCTAAATATACAGAACAGATTTGACCTCTGACCCAGCTCTGAAAGCTGTGTGGTATTGACCACACTAAATGTCTGATTTTAAGCAGCCAGGTTGTGCTATGATGGAAAGCCAACAATTGATGGAAAGAAGAGAACCTAAGCTTTAATTTGATGTGCAACATGTTTGATTTGAAGCACGTTTACCAGAAATACAGGAGGATAAGGTAGAATATAAAACCTGTTGGCTGCAGGCCTTTTGAAAACAGCTGAATGTAACCATAATTCATCAGTGTGCTGCTAGCCACCAGAAGGGGTAAAATCAACAATGTTGGACTCTATGAAAAGGTCGGAATCTGAGCTTTAAATTGAGGTGTCACTCCAGTAAATCAGATCATGCTAGCCTGAAGGACCAGGCTAAATATACAGAACAGATTTGACCTCTGACCCAGCTCTGAAAGCTGTGTGGTATTGACCACACTAAATGTCTGATTTTAAGCAGCCAGGTTGTGCTATGATGGAAAGCCAACAATTGATGGAAAGAAGAGAACCTAAGCTTTAATTTGATGTGCAACATGTTTGATTTGAAGCAGGTTTACCAGAAATACAGGAGGATACTTTACAATATAAAACCAGTTGGCTGCAGGCCTTTTAAAAACAGCTGAATATAACCATAATTCATCAGTGTGCTGCTAGCCACCCGAAGGGTTAAAATCAACAATGTTGGACTCTATGAAAAGGTCTGAATCTGAGGTTTACATGGAGGTATCATTCCAGTAAATCAGATCATGCTAGCCTGAAAGACCAGGCTAAATATACAGAACAGATTTGACCTCTGACCCAGCTCTGAAAGCTGTGTGGTATTGACCACACTAAATGTCTGATTTTAAGCAGCCAGCTTGTGCTATGATGGAAAGCCAACAATTGATGGAAAGAAGAGAACCTAAGCTTTAATTTGATGTGCAACATGTTTGATTTGAAGCAGGTTTACCAGAAATACAGGAGGATACTTTAGAATATAAAACCAGTTGGCTACAGGCCTTTTAAAAACAGCTGAATATAACCATAATTCATCAGTGTGCTGCTAGCCACCAGAAGGTTTAAAATGAACAATGTTGGACTCTATGAAAAGGTCTGAATCTGAGCTTTAAATTGAGGTGTCACTCCAGTAAATCAGATCATGCTAGCCTGAAAGACCAGGCTAAATATACAGAACAGATTTGACCTCTGACCCAGCTCTGAAAGCTGTGTGGTATTGACCACACTAAATGTCTGATTTTAAGCAGCCAGGTTGTGCTATTATGGAAAGCCAACAATTGTTGGAAAGAAGAGAACCTAAGCTTTAATTTGATGTGCAACATGTTTGATTTGAAGCAGGTTTACCAGAAATACAGGAGGATAAGTTAGAATATAAAACCTGTTGGCTGCAGGCCTTTTGAAAACAGCTGAATGTAACCATAATTCATCAGTGTGCTGCTAGCCACCAGAAGGGGTAAAATGAACAATATTGGACTCTATGAAAAGGTCTGAATCTGAGGTTTACATGGAGGTATCATTCCAGTAAATCAGATCATGCTAGCCTGAAAGACCAGGCTAAATATACAGAACAGATTTGACCTCTGACCCAGCTCTGAAAGCTGTGTGGTATTGACCACACTAAATGTCTGATTTTAAGCAACCAGGTTGTGCTATGATGGAAAGCCAACAATTGACGGAAAGAAGAGAACCTAAGCTTTAATTTGATGTGCAACATGTTTGATTTGAAGCAGGTTTACCAGAAATACAGGAGGATACTTTAGAATATAAAACCAGTTGGCTACAGGCCTTTTAAAAACAGCTGAATATAACCATAATTCATCAGTGTGCTGCTAGCCACCAGAAGGTTTAAAATGAACAATGTTGGAGTCTATGAAAAGGTCTGAATCTGAGCTTTAAATTGAGGTGTCACTCCAGTAAATCAGATCATGCTAGCCTGAAAGACCAGGCTAAATATACAGAACAGATTTGACCTCTGACCCAGCTCTGAAAGCTGTGTGGTATTGACCACACTAAATGTCTGATTTTAAGCAGCCAGGTTGTGCTATGATGGAAAGCCAACAATTGTTGGAAAGAAGAGAACCTAAGCTTTAATTTGATGTGCAACATGTTTGATTTGAAGCAGGTTTACCAGAAATACAGGAGGATAAGTTAGAATATAAAACCAGTTGGCTGCAGGCCTTTTAAAAACAGCTGAATGTAACCATAATTCATCAGTGTGCTGCTAGCCACCAGAAGGTTTAAAATGAACAATATTGGACTCTATGAAAAGGTCTGAATCTGAGCTTTAAATTGAGGTGTCACTCCAGTAAATCAGATCATGCTAGCCTGAAAGACCAGGCTAAATATATAGAACAGATTTGACCTCTGACCCAGCTCTGAAAGCTGTGTGGTATTGACCACACTAAATGTCTGATTTTAAGCAGCCAGCTTGTGCTATGATGGAAAGCCAACAATTGTTGGAAAGAAGAGAACCTAAGCTTTAATTTGATGTGCAACATGTTTGATTTGAAGCAGGTTTACCAGAAATACAGGAGGATAAGGTAGAATATAAAACCAGTTGGCTGCAGGCCTTTTGAAAACAGCTGAATGTAACCATAATTCATCAGTGTGCTGCTAGCCACCAGAAGGGTTAAAATCAACAATGTTGGACTCTATGAAAAGGTCTGAATCTGAGGTTTACATGGAGGTATCATTCCAGTAAATCAGATCATGCTAGCCTGAAAGACCAGGCTAAATATACAGAACAGATTTGACCTCTGACCCAGCTCTGAAAGCTGTGTGGTATTGACCACACTAAATGTCTGATTTTAAGCAGCCAGGTTGTGCTATGATGGAAAGCCAACAATTGATGGAAAGAAGAGAACCTAAGCTTTAATTTGATGTGCAACATGTTTGATTTGAAGCACGTTTACCAGAAATACAGGAGGATAAGGTAGAATATAAAACCTGTTGGCTGCAGGCCTTTTGAAAACAGCTGAATGTAACCATAATTCATCAGTGTGCTGCTAGCCACCAGAAGGTTTAAAATGAACAATATTGGACTCTATGAAAAGGTCTGAATCTGAGCTTTAAATTGAGGTGTCACTCCAGTAAATCAGATCATGCTAGCCTGAAAGACCAGGCTAAATATATAGAACAGATTTGACCTCTGACCCAGCTCTGAAAGCTGTGTGGTATTGACCACACTAAATGTCTGATTTTAAGCAGCCAGCTTGTGCTATGATGGAAAGCCAACAATTGTTGGAAAGAAGAGAACCTAAGCTTTAATTTGATGTGCAACATGTTTGATTTGAAGCAGGTTTACCAGAAATACAGGAGGATAAGTTAGAATATAAAACCAGTTGGCTGCAGGCCTTTTAAAAACAGCTGAATGTAACCATAATTCATCAGTGTGCTGCTAGCCACCAGAAGGTTTAAAATCAACAATATTGGACTCTATGAAAAGGTCTGAATCTGAGCTTTAAATTGAGGTGTCACTCCAGTAAATCAGATCATGCTAGCCTGAAAGACCAGGCTAAATATATAGAACAGATTTGACCTCTGACCCAGCTCTGAAAGCTGTGTGGTATTGACCACACTAAATGTCTGATTTTAAGCAGCCAGCTTGTGCTATGATGGAAAGCCAACAATTGTTGGAAAGAAGAGAACCTAAGCTTTAATTTGATGTGCAACATGTTTGATTTGAAGCAGGTTTACCAGAAATACAGGAGGATAAGGTAGAATATAAAACCAGTTGGCTGCAGGCCTTTTGAAAACAGCTGAATGTAACCATAATTCATCAGTGTGCTGCTAGCCACCAGAAGGGGTAAAATCAACAATGTTGGACTCTATGAAAAGGTCTGAATCTGAGGTTTACATGGAGGTATCATTCCAGTAAATCAGATCATGCTAGCCTGAAAGACCAGGCTAAATATACAGAACAGATTTGACCTCTGACCCAGCTCTGAAAGCTGTGTGGTATTGACCACACTAAATGTCTGATTTTAAGCAGCCAGGTTGTGCTATGATGGAAAGCCAACAATTGACGGAAAGAAGAGAACCTAAGCTTTAATTTGATGTGCAACATGTTTGATTTGAAGCAGGTTTACCAGAAATACAGGAGGATACTTTAGAATATAAAACAAGTTGGCTACAGGCCTTTTAAAAACAGCTGAATATAACCATAATTCATCAGTGTGCTGCTAGCCACCAGAAGGGGTAAAATCAACAATGTTGGACTCTATGAAAAGGTCTGAATCTGAGGTTTACATGGAGGTATCATTCCAGTAAATCAGATCATGCTAGCCTGAAAGACCAGGCTAAATATACAGAACAGATTTGACCTCTGACCCAGCTCTGAAAGCTGTGTGGTATTGACCACACTAAATGTCTGATTTTAAGCAACCAGGTTGTGCTATGATGGAAAGCCAACAATTGACGGAAAGAAGAGAACCTAAGCTTTAATTTGATGTGCAACATGTTTGATTTGAAGCAGGTTTACCAGAAATACAGGAGGATACTTTAGAATATAAAACCAGTTGGCTACAGGCCTTTTAAAAACAGCTGAATATAACCATAATTCATCAGTGTGCTGCTAGCCACCAGAAGGTTTAAAATGAACAATGTTGGAGTCTATGAAAAGGTCTGAATCTGAGCTTTAAATTGAGGTGTCACTCCAGTAAATCAGATCATGCTAGCCTGAAAGACCAGGCTAAATATACAGAACAGATTTGACCTCTGACCCAGCTCTGAAAGCTGTGTGGTATTGATCACACTAAATGTCTGATTTTAAGCAGCCAGGTTGTGATAGGATGGAAAGCCAACAATTGTTGGAAAGAAGAGAACCTAAGCTTTAATTTGATGTGCAACATGTTTGATTTGAAGCAGGTTTACCAGAAATACAGGAGGATAAGTTAGAATATAAAACCAGTTGGCTGCAGGCCTTTTGAAAACAGCTGAATGTAACCATAATTCATCAGTGTGCTGCTAGCCACCAGAAGGGTTAAAATCAACAATATTAGACTCTATGAAAAGGTCTGAATCTGAGGTTTAAATGGAGGTATCATTCCAGTAAATCAGATCATGCTAGCCTGAAAGACCAGGCTAAATATATAGAACAGATTTGACCTCTGACCCAGCTCTGAAAGCTGTGTGGTATTGACCACACTAAATGTCTGATTTTAAGCAGCCAGCTTGTGCTATGATGGAAAGCCAACAATTGTTGGAAAGAAGAGAACCTAAGCTTTAATTTGATGTGCAACATGTTTGATTTGAAGCAGGTTTACCAGAAATACAGGAGGATAAGGTAGAATATAAAACCAGTTGGCTGCAGGCCTTTTGAAAACAGCTGAATGTAACCATAATTCATCAGTGTGCTGCTAGCCACCAGAAGGGGTAAAATCAACAATGTTGGACTCTATGAAAAGGTCTGAATCTGAGCTTTAAATTGAGGTGTCACTCCAGTAAATCAGATCATGCTAGCCTGAAGGACCAGGCTAAATATACAGAACAGATTTGACCTCTGACCCAGCTCTGAAAGCTGTGTGGTATTGACCACACTAAATGTCTGATTTTAAGCAGCCAGCTTGTGATAGGATGGAAAGCCAACAATTGATGGAAAGAAGAGAACCTAAGCTTTAATTTGATGCGCAACATGTTTGATTTGAAGCAGGTTTACCAGAAATACAGGAGGATAAGTTAGAATATAAAACCTGTTGGCTACAGGCCTTTTAAAAACAGCTGAATATAACCATAATTCATCAGTGTGCTGCTAGCCACCAGAAGGTTTAAAATGAACAATGTTGGAGTCTATGAAAAGGTTTGAATCTGAGCTTTAAATTGAGGTGTCACTCCAGTAAATCAGATCATGCTAGCCTGAAAGACCAGGCTAAATATACAGAACAGATTTGACCTCTGACCCAGCTCTGAAAGCTGTGTGGTATTGACCACACTAAATGTCTGATTTTAAGCAGCCAGGTTGTGCTATGATGGAAAGCCAACAATTGTTGGAAAGAAGAGAACCTAAGCTTTAATTTGATGTGCAACATGTTTGATTTGAAGCAGGTTTACCAGAAATACAGGAGGATAAGTTAGAATATAAAACCAGTTGGCTGCAGGCCTTTTAAAAACAACTGAATGTAACCATAATTCATCAGTGTGCTGCTAGCCACCAGAAGGTTTAAAATCAACAATATTGGACTCTATGAAAAGGTCTGAATCTGAGCTTTAAATTGAGGTGTCACTCCAGTAAATCAGATCATGCTAGCCTGAAAGACCAGGCTAAATATACAGAACAGATTTGACCTCTGACCCAGCTCTGAAAGCTGTGTGGTATTGACCACACTAAATGTCTGATTTTAAGCAGCCAGGTTGTGCTATGATGGAAAGCCAACAATTGTTGGAAAGAAGAGAACCTAAGCTTTAATTTGATGTGCAACATGTTTGATTTGAAGCAGGTTTACCAGAAATACAGGAGGATAAGTTAGAATATAAAACCAGTTGGCTGCAGGCCTTTTAAAAACAGCTGAATGTAACCATAATTCATCAGTGTGCTGCTAGCCACCAGAAGGTTTAAAATCAACAATATTGGACTCTATGAAAAGGTCTGAATCTGAGCTTTAAATTGAGGTGTCACTCCAGTAAATCAGATCATGCTAGCCTGAAAGACCAGGCTAAATATATAGAACAGATTTGACCTCTGACCCAGCTCTGAAAGCTGTGTGGTATTGACCACACTAAATGTCTGATTTTAAGCAGCCAGCTTGTGCTATGATGGAAAGCCAACAATTGTTGGAAAGAAGAGAACCTGAGCTTTAATTTGATGTGCAACATGTTTGATTTGAAGCAGGTTTACCAGAAATACAGGAGGATAAGGTAGAATATAAAACCAGTTGGCTGCAGGCCTTTTGAAAACAGCTGAATGTAACCATAATTCATCAGTGTGCTGCTAGCCACCAGAAGGGTTAAAATGAACAATGTTGGACTCTATGAAAAGGTCTGAATCTGAGGTTTACATGGAGGTATCACTCCAGTAAATCAGATCATGCTAGCCTGAAAGACCAGGCTAAATATACAGAACAGATTTGACCTCTGACCCAGCTCTGAAAGCTGTGTGGTATTGACCACACTAAATGTCTGATTTTAAGCAGCCAGGTTGTGCTATGATGGAAAGCCAACAATTGTTGGAAAGAAGAGAACCTAAGCTTTAATTTGATGTGCAACATGTTTGATTTGAAGCAGGTTTACCAGAAATACAGGAGGATAAGTTAGAATATAAAACCAGTTGGCTGCAGGCCTTTTAAAAACAGCTGAATGTAACCATAATTCATCAGTGTGCTGCTAGCCACCAGAAGGTTTAAAATCAACAATATTGGACTCTATGAAAAGGTCTGAATCTGAGCTTTAAATTGAGGTGTCACTCCAGTAAATCAGATCATGCTAGCCTGAAAGACCAGGCTAAATATATAGAACAGATTTGACCTCTGACCCAGCTCTGAAAGCTGTGTGGTATTGACCACACTAAATGTCTGATTTTAAGCAGCCAGCTTGTGCTATGATGGAAAGCCAACAATTGTTGGAAAGAAGAGAACCTGAGCTTTAATTTGATGTGCAACATGTTTGATTTGAAGCAGGTTTACCAGAAATACAGGAGGATAAGGTAGAATATAAAACCAGTTGGCTGCAGGCCTTTTGAAAACAGCTGAATGTAACCATAATTCATCAGTGTGCTGCTAGCCACCAGAAGGGTTAAAATCAACAATGTTGGACTCTATGAAAAGGTCTGAATCTGAGGTTTACATGGAGGTATCACTCCAGTAAATCAGATCATGCTAGCCTGAAAGACCAGGCTAAATATACAGAACAGATTTGACCTCTGACCCAGCTCTGAAAGCTGTGTGGTATTGACCACACTAAATGTCTGATTTTAAGCAGCCAGGTTGTGCTATGATGGAAAGCCAACAATTGATGGAAAGAAGAGAACCTAAGCTTTAATTTGATGTGCAACATGTTTGATTTGAAGCAGGTTTACCAGAAATACAGGAGGATAAGGTAGAATATAAAACCTGTTGGCTGCAGGCCTTTTAAAAACAGCTGAATATAACCATAATTCATCAGTGTGCTGCTAGCCACCAGAAGGTTTAAAATGAACAATGTTGGAGTCTATGAAAAGGTCTGAATCTGAGCTTTAAATTGAGGTGTCACTCCAGTAAATCAGATCATGCTAGCCTGAAAGACCAGGCTAAATATACAGAACAGATTTGACCTCTGACCCAGCTCTGAAAGCTGTGTGGTATTGACCACACTAAATGTCTGATTTTAAGCAGCCAGCTTGTGCTATGATGGAAAGCCAACAATTGTTGGAAAGAAGAGAACCTAAGCTTTAATTTGATGTGCAACATGTTTGATTTGAAGCAGGTTTACCAGAAATACAGGAGGATAAGGTAGAATATAAAACCAGTTGGCTGCAGGCCTTTTGAAAACAGCTGAATGTAACCATAATTCATCAGTGTGCTGCTAGCCACCAGAAGGTTTAAAATGAACAATGTTGGACTCTATGAAAAGGTCTGAATCTGAGGTTTACATGGAGGTATCACTCCAGTAAATCAGATCATGCTAGCCTGAAAGACCAGGCTAAATATACAGAACAGATTTGACCTCTGACCCAGCTCTGAAAGCTGTGTGGTATTGACCACACTAAATGTCTTATTTTAAGCAGCCAGGTTGTGCTATGATGGAAAGCCAACAATTAATGGAAAGAAGAGAACCTAAGCTTTAATTTGATGTGCAACATGTTTGATTTGAAGCAGGTTTACCAGAAATACAGGAGGATAAGTTAGAATATAAAACCAGTTGGCTGCAGGCCTTTTGAAAACAGCTGAATGTAACCATAATTCATCAGTGTGCTGCTAGCCACCAGAAGGGTTAAAATCAACAATGTTGGACTCTATGAAAAGGTCTGAATCTGAGGTTTACATGGAGGTATCATTCCAGTAAATCAGATCATGCTAGCCTGAAAGACCAGGCTAAATATACAGAACAGATTTGACCTCTGACCCAGCTCTGAAAGCTGTGTGGTATTGACCACACTAAATGTCTGATTTTAAGCAGCCAGGTTGTGCTATGATGGAAAGCCAACAATTGATGGAAAGAAGAGAACCTAAGCTTTAATTTGATGTGCAACATGTTTGATTTGAAGCAGGTTTACCAGAAATACAGGAGGATAAGTTAGAATATAAAAACTGTTGGCTACAGGCCTTTTGAAAACAGCTGAATGTAACCATAATTCATCAGTGTGCTGCTAGCCACCAGAAGGGTTAAAATCAACAATGTTGGACTCTATGAAAAGGTCTGAATCTGAGCTTTAAATTGAGGTGTCACTCCAGTAAATCAGATCATGCTAGCCTGAAAGACCAGGCTAAATATACAGAACAGATTTGACCTCTGACCCAGCTCTGAAAGCTGTGTGGTATTGACCACACTAAATGTCTGATTTTAAGCAGCCAGCTTGTGCTATGATGGAAAGCCAACAATTGTTGGAAAGAAGAGAACCTAAGCTTTAATTTGATGTGCAACATGTTTGATTTGAAGCAGGTTTACCAGAAATACAGGAGGATAAGGTAGAATATAAAACCAGTTGGCTGCAGGCCTTTTGAAAACAGCTGAATGTAACCATAATTCATCAGTGTGCTGCTAGCCACCAGAAGGTTTAAAATGAACAATGTTGGACTCTATGAAAAGGTCTGAATCTGAGGTTTACATGGAGGTATCACTCCAGTAAATCAGATCATGCTAGCCTGAAAGACCAGGCTAAATATACAGAACAGATTTGACCTCTGACCCAGCTCTGAAAGCTGTGTGGTATTGACCACACTAAATGTCTGATTTTAAGCAGCCAGGTTGTGCTATGATGGAAAGCCAACAATTAATGGAAAGAAGAGAACCTAAGCTTTAATTTGATGTGCAACATGTTCGATTTGAAGCAGGTTTACCAGAAATACAGGAGGATAAGTTAGAATATAAAACCTGTTGGCTACAGTCCTTTTGAAAACAGCTGAATGTAACCATAATTCATCAGTGTGCTGCTAGCCACCAGAAGGGGTAAACTCAACAATGTTGGACTCTATGCAAAGGTCTGAATCTGAGCTTTAAATTGAGGTGTCACTCCAGTAAATCAGATCATGCTAGCCTGAAAGACCAGGCTAAATATACAGAACAGATTTGACCTCTGACCCAGCTCTGAAAGCTGTGTGGTATTGACCACACTAAATGTCTTATTTTAAGCAGCCAGGTTGTGCTATGATGGAAAGCCAACAATTGATGGAAAGAAGAGAACCTAAGCTTTAATTTGATGTGCAACATGTTTGATTTGAAGCAGGTTTACCAGAAATACAGGAGGATAAGTTAGAATATAAAACCAGTTGGCTGCAGGCCTTTTGAAAACAGCTGAATGTAACCATAATTCATCAGTGTGCTGCTAGCCACCAGAAGGGTTAAAATCAACAATGTTGGACTCTATGAAAAGGTCTGAATCTGAGGTTTACATGGAGGTATCATTCCAGTAAATCAGATCATGCTAGCCTGAAAGACCAGGCTAAATATACAGAACAGATTTGACCTCTGACCCAGCTCTGAAAGCTGTGTGGTATTGACCACACTAAATGTCTGATTTTAAGCAGCCAGGTTGTGCTATGATGGAAAGCCAACAATTGATGGAAAGAAGAGAACCTAAGCTTTAATTTGATGTGCAACATGTTTGATTTGAAGCAGGTTTACCAGAAATACAGGAGGATAAGTTAGAATATAAAACCAGTTGGCTGCAGGCCTTTTGAAAACAGCTGAATGTAACCATAATTCATCAGTGTGCTGCTAGCCACCAGAAGGGGTAAAATCAACAATGTTGGACTCTATGAAAAGGTCTGAATCTGAGCATTAAATTGAGGTGTCACTCCAGTAAATCAGATCATGCTAGCCTGAAAGACCAGGCTAAATATACAGAACAGATTTGACCTCTGACCCAGCTCTGAAAGCTGTGTGGTATTGACCACACTAAATGTCTGATTTTAAGCAGCCAGCTTGTGCTATGATGGAAAGCCAACAATTGTTGGAAAGAAGAGAACCTAAGCTTTAATTTGATGTGCAACATGTTTGATTTGAAGCAGGTTTACCAGAAATACAGGAGGATAAGGTAGAATATAAAACCAGTTGGCTGCAGGCCTTTTGAAAACAGCTGAATGTAACCATAATTCATCAGTGTGCTGCTAGCCACCAGAAGGTTTAAAATGAACAATGTTGGACTCTATGAAAAGGTCTGAATCTGAGGTTTACATGGAGGTATCACTCCAGTAAATCAGATCATGCTAGCCTGAAAGACCAGGCTAAATATACAGAACAGATTTGACCTCTGACCCAGCTCTGAAAGCTGTGTGGTATTGACCACACTAAATGTCTGATTTTAAGCAGCCAGGTTGTGCTATGATGGAAAGCCAACAATTAATGGAAAGAAGAGAACCTAAGCTTTAATTTGATGTGCAACATGTTCGATTTGAAGCAGGTTTACCAGAAATACAGGAGGATAAGTTAGAATATAAAACCTGTTGGCTGCAGGCCTTTTGAAAACAGCTGAATGTAACCATAATTCATCAGTGTGCTGCTAGCCACCAGAAGGTTTAAAATGAACAATGTTGGACTCTATGAAAAGGTCTGAATCTGAGGTTTACATGGAGGTATCACTCCAGTAAATCAGATCATGCTAGCCTGAAAGACCAGGCTAAATATACAGAACAGATTTGACCTCTGACCCAGCTCTGAAAGCTGTGTGGTATTGACCACACTAAATGTCTGATTTTAAGCAGCCAGCTTGTGCTATGATGGAAAGCCAACAATTGTTGGAAAGAAGAGAACCTAAGCTTTAATTTGATGTGCAACATGTTTGATTTGAAGCAGGTTTACCAGAAATACAGGAGGATAAGGTAGAATATAAAACCAGTTGGCTGCAGGCCTTTTGAAAACAGCTGAATGTAACCATAATTCATCAGTGTGCTGCTAGCCACCAGAAGGTTTAAAATGAACAATGTTGGACTCTATGAAAAGGTCTGAATCTGAGGTTTACATGGAGGTATCACTCCAGTAAATCAGATCATGCTAGCCTGAAAGACCAGGCTAAATATACAGAACAGATTTGACCTCTGACCCAGCTCTGAAAGCTGTGTGGTATTGACCACACTAAATGTCTTATTTTAAGCAGCCAGGTTGTGCTATGATGGAAAGCCAACAATTAATGGAAAGAAGAGAACCTAAGCTTTAATTTGATGTGCAACATGTTTGATTTGAAGCAGGTTTACCAGAAATACAGGAGGATAAGTTAGAATATAAAACCAGTTGGCTGCAGGCCTTTTGAAAACAGCTGAATGTAACCATAATTCATCAGTGTGCTGCTAGCCACCAGAAGGGTTAAAATCAACAATGTTGGACTCTATGAAAAGGTCTGAATCTGAGGTTTACATGGAGGTATCATTCCAGTAAATCAGATCATGCTAGCCTGAAAGACCAGGCTAAATATACAGAACAGATTTGACCTCTGACCCAGCTCTGAAAGCTGTGTGGTATTGACCACACTAAATGTCTGATTTTAAGCAGCCAGGTTGTGCTATGATGGAAAGCCAACAATTGATGGAAAGAAGAGAACCTAAGCTTTAATTTGATGTGCAACATGTTTGATTTGAAGCAGGTTTACCAGAAATACAGGAGGATAAGTTAGAATATAAAAACTGTTGGCTACAGGCCTTTTGAAAACAGCTGAATGTAACCATAATTCATCAGTGTGCTGCTAGCCACCAGAAGGGTTAAAATCAACAATGTTGGACTCTATGAAAAGGTCTGAATCTGAGCTTTAAATTGAGGTGTCACTCCAGTAAATCAGATCATGCTAGCCTGAAAGACCAGGCTAAATATACAGAACAGATTTGACCTCTGACCCAGCTCTGAAAGCTGTGTGGTATTGACCACACTAAATGTCTGATTTTAAGCAGCCAGCTTGTGCTATGATGGAAAGCCAACAATTGTTGGAAAGAAGAGAACCTAAGCTTTAATTTGATGTGCAACATGTTTGATTTGAAGCAGGTTTACCAGAAATACAGGAGGATAAGGTAGAATATAAAACCAGTTGGCTGCAGGCCTTTTGAAAACAGCTGAATGTAACCATAATTCATCAGTGTGCTGCTAGCCACCAGAAGGTTTAAAATGAACAATGTTGGACTCTATGAAAAGGTCTGAATCTGAGGTTTACATGGAGGTATCACTCCAGTAAATCAGATCATGCTAGCCTGAAAGACCAGGCTAAATATACAGAACAGATTTGACCTCTGACCCAGCTCTGAAAGCTGTGTGGTATTGACCACACTAAATGTCTGATTTTAAGCAGCCAGGTTGTGCTATGATGGAAAGCCAACAATTAATGGAAAGAAGAGAACCTAAGCTTTAATTTGATGTGCAACATGTTCGATTTGAAGCAGGTTTACCAGAAATACAGGAGGATAAGTTAGAATATAAAACCTGTTGGCTACAGTCCTTTTGAAAACAGCTGAATGTAACCATAATTCATCAGTGTGCTGCTAGCCACCAGAAGGGGTAAACTCAACAATGTTGGACTCTATGCAAAGGTCTGAATCTGAGCTTTAAATTGAGGTGTCACTCCAGTAAATCAGATCATGCTAGCCTGAAAGACCAGGCTAAATATACAGAACAGATTTGACCTCTGACCCAGCTCTGAAAGCTGTGTGGTATTGACCACACTAAATGTCTTATTTTAAGCAGCCAGGTTGTGCTATGATGGAAAGCCAACAATTGATGGAAAGAAGAGAACCTAAGCTTTAATTTGATGTGCAACATGTTTGATTTGAAGCAGGTTTACCAGAAATACAGGAGGATAAGTTAGAATATAAAACCAGTTGGCTGCAGGCCTTTTGAAAACAGCTGAATGTAACCATAATTCATCAGTGTGCTGCTAGCCACCAGAAGGGTTAAAATCAACAATGTTGGACTCTATGAAAAGGTCTGAATCTGAGGTTTACATGGAGGTATCATTCCAGTAAATCAGATCATGCTAGCCTGAAAGACCAGGCTAAATATACAGAACAGATTTGACCTCTGACCCAGCTCTGAAAGCTGTGTGGTATTGACCACACTAAATGTCTGATTTTAAGCAGCCAGGTTGTGCTATGATGGAAAGCCAACAATTGATGGAAAGAAGAGAACCTAAGCTTTAATTTGATGTGCAACATGTTTGATTTGAAGCAGGTTTACCAGAAATACAGGAGGATAAGTTAGAATATAAAACCAGTTGGCTGCAGGCCTTTTGAAAACAGCTGAATGTAACCATAATTCATCAGTGTGCTGCTAGCCACCAGAAGGGGTAAAATCAACAATGTTGGACTCTATGAAAAGGTCTGAATCTGAGCTTTAAATTGAGGTGTCACTCCAGTAAATCAGATCATGCTAGCCTGAAAGACCAGGCTAAATATACAGAACAGATTTGACCTCTGACCCAGCTCTGAAAGCTGTGTGGTATTGACCACACTAAATGTCTGATTTTAAGCAGCCAGCTTGTGCTATGATGGAAAGCCAACAATTGTTGGAAAGAAGAGAACCTAAGCTTTAATTTGATGTGCAACATGTTTGATTTGAAGCAGGTTTACCAGAAATACAGGAGGATAAGGTAGAATATAAAACCAGTTGGCTGCAGGCCTTTTGAAAACAGCTGAATGTAACCATAATTCATCAGTGTGCTGCTAGCCACCAGAAGGTTTAAAATGAACAATGTTGGACTCTATGAAAAGGTCTGAATCTGAGGTTTACATGGAGGTATCACTCCAGTAAATCAGATCATGCTAGCCTGAAAGACCAGGCTAAATATACAGAACAGATTTGACCTCTGACCCAGCTCTGAAAGCTGTGTGGTATTGACCACACTAAATGTCTGATTTTAAGCAGCCAGGTTGTGCTATGATGGAAAGCCAACAATTAATGGAAAGAAGAGAACCTAAGCTTTAATTTGATGTGCAACATGTTCGATTTGAAGCAGGTTTACCAGAAATACAGGAGGATAAGTTAGAATATAAAACCTGTTGGCTACAGTCCTTTTGAAAACAGCTGAATGTAACCATAATTCATCAGTGTGCTGCTAGCCACCAGAAGGGGTAAACTCAACAATGTTGGACTCTATGCAAAGGTCTGAATCTGAGCTTTAAATTGAGGTGTCACTCCAGTAAATCAGATCATGCTAGCCTGAAAGACCAGGCTAAATATACAGAACAGATTTGACCTCTGACCCAGCTCTGAAAGCTGTGTGGTATTGACCACACTAAATGTCTTATTTTAAGCAGCCAGGTTGTGCTATGATGGAAAGCCAACAATTGATGGAAAGAAGAGAACCTAAGCTTTAATTTGATGTGCAACATGTTTGATTTGAAGCAGGTTTACCAGAAATACAGGAGGATAAGTTAGAATATAAAACCAGTTGGCTGCAGGCCTTTTGAAAACAGCTGAATGTAACCATAATTCATCAGTGTGCTGCTAGCCACCAGAAGGGTTAAAATCAACAATGTTGGACTCTATGAAAAGGTCTGAATCTGAGGTTTACATGGAGGTATCACTCCAGTAAATCAGATCATGCTAGCCTGAAAGACCAGGCTAAATATACAGAACAGATTTGACCTCTGACCCAGCTCTGAAAGCTGTGTGGTATTGACCACACTAAATGTCTGATTTTAAGCAGCCAGCTTGTGCTATGATGGAAAGCCAACAATTGTTGGAAAGAAGAGAACCTAAGCTTTAATTTGATGTGCAACATGTTTGATTTGAAGCAGGTTTACCAGAAATACAGGAGGATAAGGTAGAATATAAAACCAGTTGGCTGCAGGCCTTTTGAAAACAGCTGAATGTAACCATAATTCATCAGTGTGCTGCTAGCCACCAGAAGGTTTAAAATCAACAATGTTGGACTCTATGAAAAGGTCTGAATCTGAAGTTTACATGGAGGTATCACTCCAGTAAATCAGATCATGCTAGCCTGAAAGACCAGGCTAAATATACAGAACAGATTTGACCTCTGACCCAGCTCTGAAAGCTGTGTGGTATTGACCACACTAAATGTCTGATTTTAAGCAGCCAGGTTGTGCTATGATGGAAAGCCAACAATTGATGGAAAGAAGAGAACCTAAGCTTTAATTTGATGTGCAACATGTTTGATTTGAAGCAGGTTTACCAGAAATACAGGAGGATAAGTTAGAATATAAAACCAGTTGGCTGCAGGCCTTTTGAAAACAGCTGAATGTAACCATAATTCATCAGTGTGCTGCTAGCCACCAGAAGGGGTAAAATCAACAATGTTGGACTCTATGAAAAGGTCTGAATCTGAGGTTTACATGGAGGTATCACTCCAGTAAATCAGATCATGCTAGCCTGAAAGACCAGGCTAAATATATAGAACAGATTTGACCTCTGACCCAGCTCTGAAAGCTGTGTGGTATTGACCACACTAAATGTCTGATTTTAAGCAGCCAGCTTGTGCTATGATGGAAAGCCAACAATTGATGGAAAGAAGAGAACCTAAGCTTTAATTTGATGTGCAACATGTTTGATTTGAAGCAGGTTTACCAGAAATACAGGAGGATAAGTTAGAATATAAAACCTGTTGGCTACAGGCCTTTTGAAAACAGCTGAATGTAACCATAATTCATCAGTGTGCTGCTAGCCACCAGAAGGGTTAAAATCAACAATGTTGGACTCTATGAAAAGGTCTGAATCTGAGCTTTAAATTGAGGTGTCACTCCAGTAAATCACATCATGCTAGCCTGAAAGACCAGGCTAAATATACAGAACAGATTTGACCTCTGACCCAGCTCTGAAAGCTGTGTGGTATTGACCACACTAAATGTCTGATTTTAAGCAGCCAGGTTGTGATAGGATGGAAAGCCAACAATTGTTGGAAAGAAGAGAACCTAAGCTTTAATTTGATGTGCAACATGTTTGATTTGAAGCAGGTTTACCAGAAATACAGGAGGATAAGTTAGAATATAAAACCAGTTGGCTGCAGGCCTTTTGAAAACAGCTGAATGTAACCATAATTCATCAGTGTGCTGCTAGCCACCAGAAGGGTTAAAATCAACAATGTTGGACTCTATGAAAAGGTCTGAATCTGAGGTTTACATGGAGGTATCATTCCAGTAAATCAGATCATGCTAGCCTGAAAGACCAGGCTAAATATACAGAACAGATTTGACCTCTGACCCAGCTCTGAAAGCTGTGTGGTATTGACCACACTAAATGTCTGATTTTAAGCAGCCAGCTTGTGCTATGATGGAAAGCCAACAATTGATGGAAAGAAGAGAACCTAAGCTTTAATTTGATGTGCAACATGTTTGATTTGAAGCAGGTTTACCAGAAATACAGGAGGATAAGTTAGAATATAAAACCAGTTGGCTGCAGGCCTTTTGAAAACAGCTGAATGTAACCATAATTCATCAGTGTGCTGCTAGCCACCAGAAGGGTTAAAATCAACAATATTGGACTCTATGAAAAGGTCTGAATCTGAGCTTTAAATTGAGGTGTCACTCCAGTAAATCAGATCATGCTAGCCTGAAAGACCAGGCTAAATATACAGAACAGATTTGACCTCTGACCCAGCTCTGAAAGCTGTGTGGTATTGACCACACTAAATGTCTGATTTTAAGCAGCCAGGTTGTGATAGGATGGAAAGCCAACAATTGTTGGAAAGAAGAGAACCTAAGCTTTAATTTGATGTGCAACATGTTTGATTTGAAGCAGGTTTACCAGAAATACAGGAGGATAAGTTAGAATATAAAACCAGTTGGCTGCAGGCCTTTTGAAAACAGCTGAATGTAACCATAATTCATCAGTGTGCTGCTAGCCACCAGAAGGGTTAAAATCAACAATGTTGGACTCTATGAAAAGGTCTGAATCTGAGGTTTACATGGAGGTATCACTCCAGTAAATCAGATCATGCTAGCCTGAAAGACCAGGCTAAATATATAGAACAGATTTGACCTCTGACCCAGCTCTGAAAGCTGTGTGGTATTGACCACACTAAATGTTTGATTTTAAGCAGCCAGCTTGTGCTATGATGGAAAGCCAACAATTGTTGGAAAGAAGAGAACCTAGGCTTTAATTTGAAGTGCAACATGTTTGATTTGAAGCAGGTTTACCAGAAATACAGGAGGATAAGGTAGAATATAAAACCAGTTGGCTGCAGGCCTTTTGAAAACAGCTGAATGTAACCATAATTCATCAGTGTGCTGCTAGCCACCAGAAGGGTTAAACTCAACAATGTTGGACTCTATGAAAAGGTCTGAATCTGAGGTTTACATGGAGGTATCACTCCAGTAAATCAGATCATGCTAGCCTGAAAGACCAGGCTAAATATACAGAACAGATTTGACCTCTGACCCAGCTCTGAAAGCTGTGTGGTATTGACCACACTAAATGTCTGATTTTAAGCAGCCAGGTTGTGCTATGATGGAAAGCCAACAATTGATGGAAAGAAGAGAACCTAAGCTTTAATTTGATGTGCAACATGTTTGATTTGAAGCAGGTTTACCAGAAATACAGGAGGATAAGTTAGAATATAAAACCAGTTGGCTGCAGGCCTTTTGAAAACAGCTGAATGTAACCATAATTCATCAGTGTGCTGCTAGCCACCAGAAGGGGTAAAATCAACAATGTTGGACTCTATGAAAAGGTCTGAATCTGAGGTTTACATGGAGGTATCACTCCAGTAAATCAGATCATGCTAGCCTGAAAGACCAGGCTAAATATATAGAACAGATTTGACCTCTGACCCAGCTCTGAAAGCTGTGTGGTATTGACCACACTAAATGTTTGATTTTAAGCAGCCAGCTTGTGCTATGATGGAAAGCCAACAATTGTTGGAAAGAAGAGAACCTAGGCTTTAATTTGAAGTGCAACATGTTTGATTTGAAGCAGGTTTACCAGAAATACAGGAGGATAAGGTAGAATATAAAACCAGTTGGCTGCAGGCCTTTTAAAAACAGCTGAATATAACCATAATTCATCAGTGTGCTGCTAGCCACCAGAAGGTTTAAAATGAACAATGTTGGAGTCTATGAAAAGGTCTGAATCTGAGCTTTAAATTGAGGTGTCACTCCAGTAAATCAGATCATGCTAGCCTGAAAGACCAGGCTAAATATACAGAACAGATTTGACCTCTGACCCAGCTCTGAAAGCTGTGTGGTATTGACCACACTAAATGTCTGATTTTAAGCAGCCAGCTTGTGCTATGATGGAAAGCCAACAATTGTTGGAAAGAAGAGAACCTAAGCTTTAATTTGATGTGCAACATGTTTGATTTGAAGCAGGTTTACCAGAAATACAGGAGGATAAGGTAGAATATAAAACCAGTTGGCTGCAGGCCTTTTGAAAACAGCTGAATGTAACCATAATTCATCAGTGTGCTGCTAGCCACCAGAAGGTTTAAAATGAACAATGTTGGACTCTATGAAAAGGTCTGAATCTGAGGTTTACATGGAGGTATCACTCCAGTAAATCAGATCATGCTAGCCTGAAAGACCAGGCTAAATATACAGAACAGATTTGACCTCTGACCCAGCTCTGAAAGCTGTGTGGTATTGACCACACTAAATGTCTTATTTTAAGCAGCCAGGTTGTGCTATGATGGAAAGCCAACAATTAATGGAAAGAAGAGAACCTAAGCTTTAATTTGATGTGCAACATGTTTGATTTGAAGCAGGTTTACCAGAAATACAGGAGGATAAGTTAGAATATAAAACCAGTTGGCTGCAGGCCTTTTGAAAACAGCTGAATGTAACCATAATTCATCAGTGTGCTGCTAGCCACCAGAAGGGTTAAAATCAACAATGTTGGACTCTATGAAAAGGTCTGAATCTGAGGTTTACATGGAGGTATCATTCCAGTAAATCAGATCATGCTAGCCTGAAAGACCAGGCTAAATATACAGAACAGATTTGACCTCTGACCCAGCTCTGAAAGCTGTGTGGTATTGACCACACTAAATGTCTGATTTTAAGCAGCCAGGTTGTGCTATGATGGAAAGCCAACAATTGATGGAAAGAAGAGAACCTAAGCTTTAATTTGATGTGCAACATGTTTGATTTGAAGCAGGTTTACCAGAAATACAGGAGGATAAGTTAGAATATAAAACCTGTTGGCTACAGGCCTTTTGAAAACAGCTGAATGTAACCATAATTCATCAGTGTGCTGCTAGCCACCAGAAGGGTTAAAATCAACAATGTTGGACTCTATGAAAAGGTCTGAATCTGAGCTTTAAATTGAGGTGTCACTCCAGTAAATCAGATCATGCTAGCCTGAAAGACCAGGCTAAATATACAGAACAGATTTGACCTCTGACCCAGCTCTGAAAGCTGTGTGGTATTGACCACACTAAATGTCTGATTTTAAGCAGCCAGCTTGTGCTATGATGGAAAGCCAACAATTGTTGGAAAGAAGAGAACCTAAGCTTTAATTTGATGTGCAACATGTTTGATTTGAAGCAGGTTTACCAGAAATACAGGAGGATAAGGTAGAATATAAAACCAGTTGGCTGCAGGCCTTTTGAAAACAGCTGAATGTAACCATAATTCATCAGTGTGCTGCTAGCCACCAGAAGGTTTAAAATGAACAATGTTGGACTCTATGAAAAGGTCTGAATCTGAGGTTTACATGGAGGTATCACTCCAGTAAATCAGATCATGCTAGCCTGAAAGACCAGGCTAAATATACAGAACAGATTTGACCTCTGACCCAGCTCTGAAAGCTGTGTGGTATTGACCACACTAAATGTCTGATTTTAAGCAGCCAGGTTGTGCTATGATGGAAAGCCAACAATTAATGGAAAGAAGAGAACCTAAGCTTTAATTTGATGTGCAACATGTTCGATTTGAAGCAGGTTTACCAGAAATACAGGAGGATAAGTTAGAATATAAAACCTGTTGGCTACAGTCCTTTTGAAAACAGCTGAATGTAACCATAATTCATCAGTGTGCTGCTAGCCACCAGAAGGGGTAAACTCAACAATGTTGGACTCTATGCAAAGGTCTGAATCTGAGCTTTAAATTGAGGTGTCACTCCAGTAAATCAGATCATGCTAGCCTGAAAGACCAGGCTAAATATACAGAACAGATTTGACCTCTGACCCAGCTCTGAAAGCTGTGTGGTATTGACCACACTAAATGTCTTATTTTAAGCAGCCAGGTTGTGATAGGATGGAAAGCCAACAATTGATGGAAAGAAGAGAACCTAAGCTTTAATTTGATGTGCAACATGTTTGATTTGAAGCAGGTTTACCAGAAATACAGGAGGATAAGTTAGAATATAAAACCAGTTGGCTGCAGGCCTTTTGAAAACAGCTGAATGTAACCATAATTCATCAGTGTGCTGCTAGCCACCAGAAGGGTTAAAATCAACAATGTTGGACTCTATGAAAAGGTCTGAATCTGAGGTTTACATGGAGGTATCACTCCAGTAAATCAGATCATGCTAGCCTGAAAGACCAGGCTAAATATACAGAACAGATTTGACCTCTGACCCAGCTCTGAAAGCTGTGTGGTATTGACCACACTAAATGTCTTATTTTAAGCAGCCAGGTTGTGATAGGATGGAAAGCCAACAATTGTTGGAAAGAAGAGAACCTAAGCTTTAATTTGATGTGCAACATGTTTGATTTGAAGCAGGTTTACCAGAAATACAGGAGGATAAGTTAGAATATAAAACCAGTTGGCTGCAGGCCTTTTGAAAACAGCTGAATGTAACCATAATTCATCAGTGTGCTGCTAGCCACCAGAAGGGTTAAAATCAACAATGTTGGACTCTATGAAAAGGTCTGAATCTGAGGTTTACATGGAGGTATCACTCCAGTAAATCAGATCATGCTAGCCTGAAAGACCAGGCTAAATATACAGAACAGATTTGACCTCTGACCCAGCTCTGAAAGCTGTGTGGTATTGACCACACTAAATGTCTGATTTTAAGCAGCCAGCTTGTGCTATGATGGAAAGCCAACAATTGTTGGAAAGAAGAGAACCTAAGCTTTAATTTGATGTGCAACATGTTTGATTTGAAGCAGGTTTACCAGAAATACAGGAGGATAAGGTAGAATATAAAACCAGTTGGCTGCAGGCCTTTTGAAAACAGCTGAATGTAACCATAATTCATCAGTGTGCTGCTAGCCACCAGAAGGTTTAAAATCAACAATGTTGGACTCTATGAAAAGGTCTGAATCTGAAGTTTACATGGAGGTATCACTCCAGTAAATCAGATCATGCTAGCCTGAAAGACCAGGCTAAATATACAGAACAGATTTGACCTCTGACCCAGCTCTGAAAGCTGTGTGGTATTGACCACACTAAATGTCTGATTTTAAGCAGCCAGGTTGTGCTATGATGGAAAGCCAACAATTGATGGAAAGAAGAGAACCTAAGCTTTAATTTGATGTGCAACATGTTTGATTTGAAGCAGGTTTACCAGAAATACAGGAGGATAAGTTAGAATATAAAACCAGTTGGCTGCAGGCCTTTTGAAAACAGCTGAATGTAACCATAATTCATCAGTGTGCTGCTAGCCACCAGAAGGGGTAAAATCAACAATGTTGGACTCTATGAAAAGGTCTGAATCTGAGGTTTACATGGAGGTATCACTCCAGTAAATCAGATCATGCTAGCCTGAAAGACCAGGCTAAATATATAGAACAGATTTGACCTCTGACCCAGCTCTGAAAGCTGTGTGGTATTGACCACACTAAATGTCTGATTTTAAGCAGCCAGCTTGTGCTATGATGGAAAGCCAACAATTGATGGAAAGAAGAGAACCTAAGCTTTAATTTGATGTGCAACATGTTTGATTTGAAGCAGGTTTACCAGAAATACAGGAGGATAAGTTAGAATATAAAACCTGTTGGCTACAGGCCTTTTGAAAACAGCTGAATGTAACCATAATTCATCAGTGTGCTGCTAGCCACCAGAAGGGTTAAAATCAACAATGTTGGACTCTATGAAAAGGTCTGAATCTGAGCTTTAAATTGAGGTGTCACTCCAGTAAATCACATCATGCTAGCCTGAAAGACCAGGCTAAATATACAGAATAGATTTGACCTCTGACCCAGCTCTGAAAGCTGTGTGGTATTGACCACACTAAATGTCTGATTTTAAGCAGCCAGGTTGTGATAGGATGGAAAGCCAACAATTGTTGGAAAGAAGAGAACCTAAGCTTTAACTTGATGTGCAACATGTTTGATTTGAAGCAGGTTTACCAGAAATACAGGAGGATAAGTTAGAATATAAAACCAGTTGGCTGCAGGCCTTTTGAAAACAGCTGAATGTAACCATAATTCATCAGTGTGCTGCTAGCCACCAGAAGGGTTAAAATCAACAATGTTGGACTCTATGAAAAGGTCTGAATCTGAGGTTTACATGGAGGTATCATTCCAGTAAATCAGATCATGCTAGCCTGAAAGACCAGGCTAAATATACAGAACAGATTTGACCTCTGACCCAGCTCTGAAAGCTGTGTGGTATTGACCACACTAAATGTCTGATTTTAAGCAGCCAGCTTGTGCTATGATGGAAAGCCAACAATTGATGGAAAGAAGAGAACCTAAGCTTTAATTTGATGTGCAACATGTTTGATTTGAAGCAGGTTTACCAGAAATACAGGAGGATAAGTTAGAATATAAAACCTGTTGGCTACAGGCCTTTTGAAAACAGCTGAATGTAACCATAATTCATCAGTGTGCTGCTAGCCACCAGAAGGGTTAAAATCAACAATGTTGGACTCTATGAAAAGGTCTGAATCTGAGCTTTAAATTGAGGTGTCACTCCAGTAAATCAGATCATGCTAGCCTGAAAGACCAGGCTAAATATACAGAACAGATTTGACCTCTGACCCAGCTCTGAAAGCTGTGTGGTATTGACCACACTAAATGTCTGATTTTAAGCAGCCAGGTTGTGATAGGATGGAAAGCCAACAATTGTTGTAAAGAAGAGAACCTAAGCTTTAATTTGATGTGCAACATGTTTGATTTGAAGCAGGTTTACCAGAAATACAGGAGGATAAGTTAGAATATAAAACCAGTTGGCTGCAGGCCTTTTGAAAACAGCTGAATGTAACCATAATTCATCAGTGTGCTGCTAGCCACCAGAAGGGTTAAAATCAACAATGTTGGACTCTATGAAAAGGTCTGAATCTGAGGTTTACATGGAGGTATCACTCCAGTAAATCAGATCATGCTAGCCTGAAAGACCAGGCTAAATATATAGAACAGATTTGACCTCTGACCCAGCTCTGAAAGCTGTGTGGTATTGACCACACTAAATGTTTGATTTTAAGCAGCCAGCTTGTGCTATGATGGAAAGCCAACAATTGTTGGAAAGAAGAGAACCTAGGCTTTAATTTGAAGTGCAACATGTTTGATTTGAAGCAGGTTTACCAGAAATACAGGAGGATAAGGTAGAATATAAAACCAGTTGGCTGCAGGCCTTTTGAAAACAGCTGAATGTAACCATAATTCATCAGTGTGCTGCTAGCCACCAGAAGGGTTAAACTCAACAATGTTGGACTCTATGAAAAGGTCTGAATCTGAGGTTTACATGGAGGTATCACTCCAGTAAATCAGATCATGCTAGCCTGAAAGACCAGGCTAAATATACAGAACAGATTTGACCTCTGACCCAGCTCTGAAAGCTGTGTGGTATTGACCACACTAAATGTCTGATTTTAAGCAGCCAGGTTGTGCTATGATGGAAAGCCAACAATTGATGGAAAGAAGAGAACCTAAGCTTTAATTTGATGTGCAACATGTTTGATTTGAAGCAGGTTTACCAGAAATACAGGAGGATAAGTTAGAATATAAAACCAGTTGGCTGCAGGCCTTTTGAAAACAGCTGAATGTAACCATAATTCATCAGTGTGCTGCTAGCCACCAGAAGGGGTAAAATCAACAATGTTGGACTCTATGAAAAGGTCTGAATCTGAGGTTTACATGGAGGTATCACTCCAGTAAATCAGATCATGCTAGCCTGAAAGACCAGGCTAAATATATAGAACAGATTTGACCTCTGACCCAGCTCTGAAAGCTGTGTGGTATTGACCACACTAAATGTCTGATTTTAAGCAGCCAGCTTGTGCTATGATGGAAAGCCAACAATTGTTGGAAAGAAGAGAACCTAGGCTTTAATTTGAAGTGCAACATGTTTGATTTGAAGCAGGTTTACCAGAAATACAGGAGGATAAGGTAGAATATAAAACCAGTTGGCTGCAGGCCTTTTGAAAACAGCTGAATGTAACCATAATTCATCAGTGTGCTGCTAGCCACCAGAAGGGTTAAAATCAACAATGTTGGACTCTATGAAAAGGTCTGAATCTGAGGTTTACATGGAGGTATCACTCCAGTAAATCAGATCATGCTAGCCTGAAAGACCAGGCTAAATATACAGAACAGATTTGACCTCTGACCCAGCTCTGAAAGCTGTGTGGTATTGACCACACTAAATGTCTGATTTTAAGCAGCCAGGTTGTGCTATGATGGAAAGCCAACAATTGATGGAAAGAAGAGAACCTAAGCTTTAATTTGATGTGCAACATGTTTGATTTGAAGCAGGTTTACCAGAAATACAGGAGGATAAGGTAGAATATAAAACCTGTTGGCTGCAGGCCTTTTAAAAACAGCTGAATATAACCATAATTCATCAGTGTGCTGCTAGCCACCAGAAGGTTTAAAATGAACAATGTTGGAGTCTATGAAAAGGTCTGAATCTGAGCTTTAAATTGAGGTGTCACTCCAGTAAATCAGATCATGCTAGCCTGAAAGACCAGGCTAAATATACAGAACAGATTTGACCTCTGACCCAGCTCTGAAAGCTGTGTGGTATTGACCACACTAAATGTCTGATTTTAAGCAGCCAGCTTGTGCTATGATGGAAAGCCAACAATTGTTGGAAAGAAGAGAACCTAAGCTTTAATTTGATGTGCAACATGTTTGATTTGAAGCAGGTTTACCAGAAATACAGGAGGATAAGGTAGAATATAAAACCAGTTGGCTGCAGGCCTTTTGAAAACAGCTGAATGTAACCATAATTCATCAGTGTGCTGCTAGCCACCAGAAGGTTTAAAATGAACAATGTTGGACTCTATGAAAAGGTCTGAATCTGAGGTTTACATGGAGGTATCACTCCAGTAAATCAGATCATGCTAGCCTGAAAGACCAGGCTAAATATACAGAACAGATTTGACCTCTGACCCAGCTCTGAAAGCTGTGTGGTATTGACCACACTAAATGTCTTATTTTAAGCAGCCAGGTTGTGCTATGATGGAAAGCCAACAATTAATGGAAAGAAGAGAACCTAAGCTTTAATTTGATGTGCAACATGTTTGATTTGAAGCAGGTTTACCAGAAATACAGGAGGATAAGTTAGAATATAAAACCAGTTGGCTGCAGGCCTTTTGAAAACAGCTGAATGTAACCATAATTCATCAGTGTGCTGCTAGCCACCAGAAGGGTTAAAATCAACAATGTTGGACTCTATGAAAAGGTCTGAATCTGAGGTTTACATGGAGGTATCATTCCAGTAAATCAGATCATGCTAGCCTGAAAGACCAGGCTAAATATACAGAACAGATTTGACCTCTGACCCAGCTCTGAAAGCTGTGTGGTATTGACCACACTAAATGTCTGATTTTAAGCAGCCAGGTTGTGCTATGATGGAAAGCCAACAATTGATGGAAAGAAGAGAACCTAAGCTTTAATTTGATGTGCAACATGTTTGATTTGAAGCAGGTTTACCAGAAATACAGGAGGATAAGTTAGAATATAAAACCTGTTGGCTACAGGCCTTTTGAAAACAGCTGAATGTAACCATAATTCATCAGTGTGCTGCTAGCCACCAGAAGGGTTAAAATCAACAATGTTGGACTCTATGAAAAGGTCTGAATCTGAGCTTTAAATTGAGGTGTCACTCCAGTAAATCAGATCATGCTAGCCTGAAAGACCAGGCTAAATATACAGAACAGATTTGACCTCTGACCCAGCTCTGAAAGCTGTGTGGTATTGACCACACTAAATGTCTGATTTTAAGCAGCCAGCTTGTGCTATGATGGAAAGCCAACAATTGTTGGAAAGAAGAGAACCTAAGCTTTAATTTGATGTGCAACATGTTTGATTTGAAGCAGGTTTACCAGAAATACAGGAGGATAAGGTAGAATATAAAACCAGTTGGCTGCAGGCCTTTTGAAAACAGCTGAATGTAACCATAATTCATCAGTGTGCTGCTAGCCACCAGAAGGTTTAAAATGAACAATGTTGGACTCTATGAAAAGGTCTGAATCTGAGGTTTACATGGAGGTATCACTCCAGTAAATCAGATCATGCTAGCCTGAAAGACCAGGCTAAATATACAGAACAGATTTGACCTCTGACCCAGCTCTGAAAGCTGTGTGGTATTGACCACACTAAATGTCTTATTTTAAGCAGCCAGGTTGTGATAGGATGGAAAGCCAACAATTGTTGGAAAGAAGAGAACCTAAGCTTTAATTTGATGTGCAACATGTTTGATTTGAAGCAGGTTTACCAGAAATACAGGAGGATAAGTTAGAATATAAAACCAGTTGGCTGCAGGCCTTTTGAAAACAGCTGAATGTAACCATAATTCATCAGTGTGCTGCTAGCCACCAGAAGGGTTAAAATCAACAATGTTGGACTCTATGAAAAGGTCTGAATCTGAGGTTTACATGGAGGTATCACTCCAGTAAATCAGATCATGCTAGCCTGAAAGACCAGGCTAAATATACAGAACAGATTTGACCTCTGACCCAGCTCTGAAAGCTGTGTGGTATTGACCACACTAAATGTCTGATTTTAAGCAGCCAGCTTGTGCTATGATGGAAAGCCAACAATTGTTGGAAAGAAGAGAACCTAAGCTTTAATTTGATGTGCAACATGTTTGATTTGAAGCAGGTTTACCAGAAATACAGGAGGATAAGGTAGAATATAAAACCAGTTGGCTGCAGGCCTTTTGAAAACAGCTGAATGTAACCATAATTCATCAGTGTGCTGCTAGCCACCAGAAGGTTTAAAATCAACAATGTTGGACTCTATGAAAAGGTCTGAATCTGAGGTTTACATGGAGGTATCACTCCAGTAAATCAGATCATGCTAGCCTGAAAGACCAGGCTAAATATACAGAACAGATTTGACCTCTGACCCAGCTCTGAAAGCTGTGTGGTATTGACCACACTAAATGTCTGATTTTAAGCAGCCAGGTTGTGCTATGATGGAAAGCCAACAATTAATGGAAAGAAGAGAACCTAAGCTTTAATTTGATGTGCAACATGTTCGATTTGAAGCAGGTTTACCAGAAATACAGGAGGATAAGTTAGAATATAAAACCTGTTGGCTACAGTCCTTTTGAAAACAGCTGAATGTAACCATAATTCATCAGTGTGCTGCTAGCCACCAGAAGGGGTAAACTCAACAATGTTGGACTCTATGCAAAGGTCTGAATCTGAGCTTTAAATTGAGGTGTCACTCCAGTAAATCAGATCATGCTAGCCTGAAAGACCAGGCTAAATATACAGAACAGATTTGACCTCTGACCCAGCTCTGAAAGCTGTGTGGTATTGACCACACTAAATGTCTTATTTTAAGCAGCCAGGTTGTGATAGGATGGAAAGCCAACAATTGTTGGAAAGAAGAGAACCTAAGCTTTAATTTGATGTGCAACATGTTTGATTTGAAGCAGGTTTACCAGAAATACAGGAGGATAAGTTAGAATATAAAACCAGTTGGCTGCAGGCCTTTTGAAAACAGCTGAATGTAACCATAATTCATCAGTGTGCTGCTAGCCACCAGAAGGGTTAAAATCAACAATGTTGGACTCTATGAAAAGGTCTGAATCTGAGGTTTACATGGAGGTATCACTCCAGTAAATCAGATCATGCTAGCCTGAAAGACCAGGCTAAATATACAGAACAGATTTGACCTCTGACCCAGCTCTGAAAGCTGTGTGGTATTGACCACACTAAATGTCTGATTTTAAGCAGCCAGGTTGTGCTATGATGGAAAGCCAACAATTGATGGAAAGAAGAGAACCTAAGCTTTAATTTGATGTGCAACATGTTTGATTTGAAGCAGGTTTACCAGAAATACAGGAGGATAAGTTAGAATATAAAACCTGTTGGCTACAGGCCTTTTGAAAACAGCTGAATGTAACCATAATTCATCAGTGTGCTGCTAGCCACAAGAAGGGTTAAAATCAACAATGTTGGACTCTATGAAAAGGTCTGAATCTGAGCTTTAAATTGAGGTGTCACTCCAGTAAATCAGATCATGCTAGCCTGAAAGACCAGGCTAAATATACAGAACAGATTTGACCTCTGACCCAGCTCTGAAAGCTGTGTGGTATTGACCACACTAAATGTCTGATTTTAAGCAGCCAGGTTGTGCTATGATGGAAAGCCAACAATTGATGGAAAGAAGAGAACCTAAGCTTTAATTTGATGTGCAACATGTTTGATTTGAAGCAGGTTTACCAGAAATACAGGAGGATAAGGTAGAATATAAAACCAGTCGGCTGCAGGCCTTTTGAAAACAGCTGAATGTAACCATAATTCATCAGTGTGCTGCTAGCCACCAGAAGGGGTAAACTCAACAATGTTGGACTCTATGCAAAGGTCTGAATCTGAGCTTTAAATTGAGGTGTCACTCCAGTAAATCAGATCATGCTAGCCTGAAAGACCAGGCTAAATATACAGAACAGATTTGACCTCTGACCCAGCTCTGAAAGCTGTGTGGTATTGACCACACTAAATGTCTTATTTTAAGCAGCCAGGTTGTGATAGGATGGAAAGCCAACAATTGTTGGAAAGAAGAGAACCTAAGCTTTAATTTGATGTGCAACATGTTTGATTTGAAGCAGGTTTACCAGAAATACAGGAGGATAAGTTAGAATATAAAACCAGTTGGCTGCAGGCCTTTTGAAAACAGCTGAATGTAACCATAATTCATCAGTGTGCTGCTAGCCACCAGAAGGGTTAAAATCAACAATGTTGGACTCTATGAAAAGGTCTGAATCTGAGGTTTACATGGAGGTATCACTCCAGTAAATCAGATCATGCTAGCCTGAAAGACCAGGCTAAATATATAGAACAGATTTGACCTCTGACCCAGCTCTGAAAGCTGTGTGGTATTGACCACACTAAATGTTTGATTTTAAGCAGCCAGCTTGTGCTATGATGGAAAGCCAACAATTGTTGGAAAGAAGAGAACCTAGGCTTTAATTTGAAGTGCAACATGTTTGATTTGAAGCAGGTTTACCAGAAATACAGGAGGATAAGGTAGAATATAAAACCAGTTGGCTGCAGGCCTTTTGAAAACAGCTGAATGTAACCATAATTCATCAGTGTGCTGCTAGCCACCAGAAGGGTTAAACTCAACAATGTTGGACTCTATGAAAAGGTCTGAATCTGAGGTTTACATGGAGGTATCACTCCAGTAAATCAGATCATGCTAGCCTGAAAGACCAGGCTAAATATACAGAACAGATTTGACCTCTGACCCAGCTCTGAAAGCTGTGTGGTATTGACCACACTAAATGTCTGATTTTAAGCAGCCAGGTTGTGCTATGATGGAAAGCCAACAATTGATGGAAAGAAGAGAACCTAAGCTTTAATTTGATGTGCAACATGTTTGATTTGAAGCAGGTTTACCAGAAATACAGGAGGATAAGTTAGAATATAAAACCAGTTGGCTGCAGGCCTTTTGAAAACAGCTGAATGTAACCATAATTCATCAGTGTGCTGCTAGCCACCAGAAGGGGTAAAATCAACAATGTTGGACTCTATGAAAAGGTCTGAATCTGAGGTTTACATGGAGGTATCACTCCAGTAAATCAGATCATGCTAGCCTGAAAGACCAGGCTAAATATATAGAACAGATTTGACCTCTGACCCAGCTCTGAAAGCTGTGTGGTATTGACCACACTAAATGTCTGATTTTAAGCAGCCAGCTTGTGCTATGATGGAAAGCCAACAATTGTTGGAAAGAAGAGAACCTAGGCTTTAATTTGAAGTGCAACATGTTTGATTTGAAGCAGGTTTACCAGAAATACAGGAGGATAAGGTAGAATATAAAACCAGTTGGCTGCAGGCCTTTTGAAAACAGCTGAATGTAACCATAATTCATCAGTGTGCTGCTAGCCACCAGAAGGGTTAAAATCAACAATGTTGGACTCTATGAAAAGGTCTGAATCTGAGGTTTACATGGAGGTATCACTCCAGTAAATCAGATCATGCTAGCCTGAAAGACCAGGCTAAATATACAGAACAGATTTGACCTCTGACCCAGCTCTGAAAGCTGTGTGGTATTGACCACACTAAATGTCTGATTTTAAGCAGCCAGGTTGTGCTATGATGGAAAGCCAACAATTGATGGAAAGAAGAGAACCTAAGCTTTAATTTGATGTGCAACATGTTTGATTTGAAGCAGGTTTACCAGAAATACAGGAGGATAAGGTAGAATATAAAACCTGTTGGCTGCAGGCCTTTTAAAAACAGCTGAATATAACCATAATTCATCAGTGTGCTGCTAGCCACCAGAAGGTTTAAAATGAACAATGTTGGAGTCTATGAAAAGGTCTGAATCTGAGCTTTAAATTGAGGTGTCACTCCAGTAAATCAGATCATGCTAGCCTGAAAGACCAGGCTAAATATACAGAACAGATTTGACCTCTGACCCAGCTCTGAAAGCTGTGTGGTATTGACCACACTAAATGTCTGATTTTAAGCAGCCAGCTTGTGCTATGATGGAAAGCCAACAATTGTTGGAAAGAAGAGAACCTAAGCTTTAATTTGATGTGCAACATGTTTGATTTGAAGCAGGTTTACCAGAAATACAGGAGGATAAGGTAGAATATAAAACCAGTTGGCTGCAGGCCTTTTGAAAACAGCTGAATGTAACCATAATTCATCAGTGTGCTGCTAGCCACCAGAAGGTTTAGAATGAACAATGTTGGACTCTATGAAAAGGTCTGAATCTGAGGTTTACATGGAGGTATCACTCCAGTAAATCAGATCATGCTAGCCTGAAAGACCAGGCTAAATATACAGAACAGATTTGACCTCTGACCCAGCTCTGAAAGCTGTGTGGTATTGACCACACTAAATGTCTTATTTTAAGCAGCCAGGTTGTGCTATGATGGAAAGCCAACAATTAATGGAAAGAAGAGAACCTAAGCTTTAATTTGATGTGCAACATGTTTGATTTGAAGCAGGTTTACCAGAAATACAGGAGGATAAGTTAGAATATAAAACCAGTTGGCTGCAGGCCTTTTGAAAACAGCTGAATGTAACCATAATTCATCAGTGTGCTGCTAGCCACCAGAAGGGTTAAAATCAACAATGTTGGACTCTATGAAAAGGTCTGAATCTGAGGTTTACATGGAGGTATCATTCCAGTAAATCAGATCATGCTAGCCTGAAAGACCAGGCTAAATATACAGAACAGATTTGACCTCTGACCCAGCTCTGAAAGCTGTGTGGTATTGACCACACTAAATGTCTGATTTTAAGCAGCCAGGTTGTGCTATGATGGAAAGCCAACAATTGATGGAAAGAAGAGAACCTAAGCTTTAATTTGATGTGCAACATGTTTGATTTGAAGCAGGTTTACCAGAAATACAGGAGGATAAGTTAGAATATAAAACCTGTTGGCTACAGGCCTTTTGAAAACAGCTGAATGTAACCATAATTCATCAGTGTGCTGCTAGCCACCAGAAGGGTTAAAATCAACAATGTTGGACTCTATGAAAAGGTCTGAATCTGAGCTTTAAATTGAGGTGTCACTCCAGTAAATCAGATCATGCTAGCCTGAAAGACCAGGCTAAATATACAGAACAGATTTGACCTCTGACCCAGCTCTGAAAGCTGTGTGGTATTGACCACACTAAATGTCTGATTTTAAGCAGCCAGCTTGTGCTATGATGGAAAGCCAACAATTGTTGGAAAGAAGAGAACCTAAGCTTTAATTTGATGTGCAACATGTTTGATTTGAAGCAGGTTTACCAGAAATACAGGAGGATAAGGTAGAATATAAAACCAGTTGGCTGCAGGCCTTTTGAAAACAGCTGAATGTAACCATAATTCATCAGTGTGCTGCTAGCCACCAGAAGGTTTAAAATCAACAATGTTGGACTCTATGAAAAGGTCTGAATCTGAGGTTTACATGGAGGTATCACTCCAGTAAATCAGATCATGCTAGCCTGAAAGACCAGGCTAAATATACAGAACAGATTTGACCTCTGACCCAGCTCTGAAAGCTGTGTGGTATTGACCACACTAAATGTCTGATTTTAAGCAGCCAGGTTGTGCTATGATGGAAAGCCAACAATTAATGGAAAGAAGAGAACCTAAGCTTTAATTTGATGTGCAACATGTTCGATTTGAAGCAGGTTTACCAGAAATACAGGAGGATAAGTTAGAATATAAAACCTGTTGGCTACAGTCCTTTTGAAAACAGCTGAATGTAACCATAATTCATCAGTGTGCTGCTAGCCACCAGAAGGGGTAAACTCAACAATGTTGGACTCTATGCAAAGGTCTGAATCTGAGCTTTAAATTGAGGTGTCACTCCAGTAAATCAGATCATGCTAGCCTGAAAGACCAGGCTAAATATACAGAACAGATTTGACCTCTGACCCAGCTCTGAAAGCTGTGTGGTATTGACCACACTAAATGTCTTATTTTAAGCAGCCAGGTTGTGATAGGATGGAAAGCCAACAATTGTTGGAAAGAAGAGAACCTAAGCTTTAATTTGATGTGCAACATGTTTGATTTGAAGCAGGTTTACCAGAAATACAGGAGGATAAGTTAGAATATAAAACCAGTTGGCTGCAGGCCTTTTGAAAACAGCTGAATGTAACCATAATTCATCAGTGTGCTGCTAGCCACCAGAAGGGTTAAAATCAACAATGTTGGACTCTATGAAAAGGTCTGAATCTGAGGTTTACATGGAGGTATCACTCCAGTAAATCAGATCATGCTAGCCTGAAAGACCAGGCTAAATATACAGAACAGATTTGACCTCTGACCCAGCTCTGAAAGCTGTGTGGTATTGACCACACTAAATGTCTGATTTTAAGCAGCCAGGTTGTGCTATGATGGAAAGCCAACAATTGATGGAAAGAAGAGAACCTAAGCTTTAATTTGATGTGCAACATGTTTGATTTGAAGCAGGTTTACCAGAAATACAGGAGGATAAGTTAGAATATAAAACCTGTTGGCTACAGGCCTTTTGAAAACAGCTGAATGTAACCATAATTCATCAGTGTGCTGCTAGCCACCAGAAGGGTTAAAATCAACAATGTTGGACTCTATGAAAAGGTCTGAATCTGAGCTTTAAATTGAGGTGTCACTCCAGTAAATCAGATCATGCTAGCCTGAAAGACCAGGCTAAATATACAGAACAGATTTGACCTCTGACCCAGCTCTGAAAGCTGTGTGGTATTGACCACACTAAATGTCTGATTTTAAGCAGCCAGGTTGTGCTATGATGGAAAGCCAACAATTGATGGAAAGAAGAGAACCTAAGCTTTAATTTGATGTGCAACATGTTTGATTTGAAGCAGGTTTACCAGAAATACAGGAGGATAAGGTAGAATATAAAACCAGTCGGCTGCAGGCCTTTTGAAAACAGCTGAATGTAACCATAATTCATCAGTGTGCTGCTAGCCACCAGAAGGGGTAAACTCAACAATGTTGGACTCTATGCAAAGGTCTGAATCTGAGCTTTAAATTGAGGTGTCACTCCAGTAAATCAGATCATGCTAGCCTGAAAGACCAGGCTAAATATACAGAACAGATTTGACCTCTGACCCAGCTCTGAAAGCTGTGTGGTATTGACCACACTAAATGTCTTATTTTAAGCAGCCAGGTTGTGATAGGATGGAAAGCCAACAATTGTTGGAAAGAAGAGAACCTAAGCTTTAATTTGATGTGCAACATGTTTGATTTGAAGCAGGTTTACCAGAAATACAGGAGGATAAGTTAGAATATAAAACCAGTTGGCTGCAGGCCTTTTGAAAACAGCTGAATGTAACCATAATTCATCAGTGTGCTGCTAGCCACCAGAAGGGTTAAAATCAACAATGTTGGACTCTATGAAAAGGTCTGAATCTGAGGTTTACATGGAGGTATCACTCCAGTAAATCAGATCATGCTAGCCTGAAAGACCAGGCTAAATATATAGAACAGATTTGACCTCTGACCCAGCTCTGAAAGCTGTGTGGTATTGACCACACTAAATGTTTGATTTTAAGCAGCCAGCTTGTGCTATGATGGAAAGCCAACAATTGTTGGAAAGAAGAGAACCTAGGCTTTAATTTGAAGTGCAACATGTTTGATTTGAAGCAGGTTTACCAGAAATACAGGAGGATAAGGTAGAATATAAAACCAGTTGGCTGCAGGCCTTTTGAAAACAGCTGAATGTAACCATAATTCATCAGTGTGCTGCTAGCCACCAGAAGGGTTAAACTCAACAATGTTGGACTCTATGAAAAGGTCTGAATCTGAGGTTTACATGGAGGTATCACTCCAGTAAATCAGATCATGCTAGCCTGAAAGACCAGGCTAAATATACAGAACAGATTTGACCTCTGACCCAGCTCTGAAAGCTGTGTGGTATTGACCACACTAAATGTCTGATTTTAAGCAGCCAGGTTGTGCTATGATGGAAAGCCAACAATTGATGGAAAGAAGAGAACCTAAGCTTTAATTTGATGTGCAACATGTTTGATTTGAAGCAGGTTTACCAGAAATACAGGAGGATAAGTTAGAATATAAAACCAGTTGGCTGCAGGCCTTTTGAAAACAGCTGAATGTAACCATAATTCATCAGTGTGCTGCTAGCCACCAGAAGGGGTAAAATCAACAATGTTGGACTCTATGAAAAGGTCTGAATCTGAGGTTTACATGGAGGTATCACTCCAGTAAATCAGATCATGCTAGCCTGAAAGACCAGGCTAAATATATAGAACAGATTTGACCTCTGACCCAGCTCTGAAAGCTGTGTGGTATTGACCACACTAAATGTCTGGTTTTAAGCAGCCAGCTTGTGCTATGATGGAAAGCCAACAATTGTTGGAAAGAAGAGAACCTAGGCTTTAATTTGAAGTGCAACATGTTTGATTTGAAGCAGGTTTACCAGAAATACAGGAGGATAAGGTAGAATATAAAACCAGTTGGCTGCAGGCCTTTTGAAAACAGCTGAATGTAACCATAATTCATCAGTGTGCTGCTAGCCACCAGAAGGGTTAAAATCAACAATGTTGGACTCTATGAAAAGGTCTGAATCTGAGGTTTACATGGAGGTATCACTCCAGTAAATCAGATCATGCTAGCCTGAAAGACCAGGCTAAATATACAGAACAGATTTGACCTCTGACCCAGCTCTGAAAGCTGTGTGGTATTGACCACACTAAATGTCTGATTTTAAGCAGCCAGGTTGTGCTATGATGGAAAGCCAACAATTGATGGAAAGAAGAGAACCTAAGCTTTAATTTGATGTGCAACATGTTTGATTTGAAGCAGGTTTACCAGAAATACAGGAGGATAAGGTAGAATATAAAACCTGTTGGCTGCAGGCCTTTTAAAAACAGCTGAATATAACCATAATTCATCAGTGTGCTGCTAGCCACCAGAAGGTTTAAAATGAACAATGTTGGAGTCTATGAAAAGGTCTGAATCTGAGCTTTAAATTGAGGTGTCACTCCAGTAAATCAGATCATGCTAGCCTGAAAGACCAGGCTAAATATACAGAACAGATTTGACCTCTGACCCAGCTCTGAAAGCTGTGTGGTATTGACCACACTAAATGTCTGATTTTAAGCAGCCAGCTTGTGCTATGATGGAAAGCCAACAATTGTTGGAAAGAAGAGAACCTAAGCTTTAATTTGATGTGCAACATGTTTGATTTGAAGCAGGTTTACCAGAAATACAGGAGGATAAGGTAGAATATAAAACCAGTTGGCTGCAGGCCTTTTGAAAACAGCTGAATGTAACCATAATTCATCAGTGTGCTGCTAGCCACCAGAAGGTTTAAAATGAACAATGTTGGACTCTATGAAAAGGTCTGAATCTGAGGTTTACATGGAGGTATCACTCCAGTAAATCAGATCATGCTAGCCTGAAAGACCAGGCTAAATATACAGAACAGATTTGACCTCTGACCCAGCTCTGAAAGCTGTGTGGTATTGACCACACTAAATGTCTTATTTTAAGCAGCCAGGTTGTGCTATGATGGAAAGCCAACAATTAATGGAAAGAAGAGAACCTAAGCTTTAATTTGATGTGCAACATGTTTGATTTGAAGCAGGTTTACCAGAAATACAGGAGGATAAGTTAGAATATAAAACCAGTTGGCTGCAGGCCTTTTGAAAACAGCTGAATGTAACCATAATTCATCAGTGTGCTGCTAGCCACCAGAAGGGTTAAAATCAACAATGTTGGACTCTATGAAAAGGTCTGAATCTGAGCTTTAAATTGAGGTGTCACTCCAGTAAATCAGATCATGCTAGCCTGAAAGACCAGGCTAAATATACAGAACAGATTTGACCTCTGACCCAGCTCTGAAAGCTGTGTGGTATTGACCACACTAAATGTCTGATTTTAAGCAGCCAGCTTGTGCTATGATGGAAAGCCAACAATTGTTGGAAAGAAGAGAACCTAAGCTTTAATTTGATGTGCAACATGTTTGATTTGAAGCAGGTTTACCAGAAATACAGGAGGATAAGGTAGAATATAAAACCAGTTGGCTGCAGGCCTTTTGAAAACAGCTGAATGTAACCATAATTCATCAGTGTGCTGCTAGCCACCAGAAGGTTTAAAATGAACAATGTTGGACTCTATGAAAAGGTCTGAATCTGAGGTTTACATGGAGGTATCACTCCAGTAAATCAGATCATGCTAGCCTGAAAGACCAGGCTAAATATACAGAACAGATTTGACCTCTGACCCAGCTCTGAAAGCTGTGTGGTATTGACCACACTAAATGTCTGATTTTAAGCAGCCAGGTTGTGCTATGATGGAAAGCCAACAATTAATGGAAAGAAGAGAACCTAAGCTTTAATTTGATGTGCAACATGTTCGATTTGAAGCAGGTTTACCAGAAATACAGGAGGATAAGTTAGAATATAAAACCTGTTGGCTACAGTCCTTTTGAAAACAGCTGAATGTAACCATAATTCATCAGTGTGCTGCTAGCCACCAGAAGGGGTAAACTCAACAATGTTGGACTCTATGCAAAGGTCTGAATCTGAGCTTTAAATTGAGGTGTCACTCCAGTAAATCAGATCATGCTAGCCTGAAAGACCAGGCTAAATATACAGAACAGATTTGACCTCTGACCCAGCTCTGAAAGCTGTGTGGTATTGACCACACTAAATGTCTGATTTTAAGCAGCCAGCTTGTGCTATGATGGAAAGCCAACAATTGTTGGAAAGAAGAGAACCTAAGCTTTAATTTGATGTGCAACATGTTTGATTTGAAGCAGGTTTACCAGAAATACAGGAGGATAAGGTAGAATATAAAACCAGTTGGCTGCAGGCCTTTTGAAAACAGCTGAATGTAACCATAATTCATCAGTGTGCTGCTAGCCACCAGAAGGTTTAAAATGAACAATGTTGGACTCTATGAAAAGGTCTGAATCTGAGGTTTACATGGAGGTATCACTCCAGTAAATCAGATCATGCTAGCCTGAAAGACCAGGCTAAATATACAGAACAGATTTGACCTCTGACCCAGCTCTGAAAGCTGTGTGGTATTGACCACACTAAATGTCTGATTTTAAGCAGCCAGGTTGTGCTATGATGGAAAGCCAACAATTAATGGAAAGAAGAGAACCTAAGCTTTAATTTGATGTGCAACATGTTCGATTTGAAGCAGGTTTACCAGAAATACAGGAGGATAAGTTAGAATATAAAACCTGTTGGCTACAGTCCTTTTGAAAACAGCTGAATGTAACCATAATTCATCAGTGTGCTGCTAGCCACCAGAAGGGGTAAACTCAACAATGTTGGACTCTATGCAAAGGTCTGAATCTGAGCTTTAAATTGAGGTGTCACTCCAGTAAATCAGATCATGCTAGCCTGAAAGACCAGGCTAAATATACAGAACAGATTTGACCTCTGACCCAGCTCTGAAAGCTGTGTGGTATTGACCACACTAAATGTCTTATTTTAAGCAGCCAGGTTGTGATAGGATGGAAAGCCAACAATTGTTGGAAAGAAGAGAACCTAAGCTTTAATTTGATGTGCAACATGTTTGATTTGAAGCAGGTTTACCAGAAATACAGGAGGATAAGTTAGAATATAAAACCAGGTGGCTGCAGGCCTTTTGAAAACAGCTGAATGTAACCATAATTCATCAGTGTGCTGCTAGCCACCAGAAGGGTTAAAATCAACAATGTTGGACTCTATGAAAAGGTCTGAATCTGAGGTTTACATGGAGGTATCACTCCAGTAAATCAGATCATGCTAGCCTGAAAGACCAGGCTAAATATATAGAACAGATTTGACCTCTGACCCAGCTCTGAAAGCTGTGTGGTATTGACCACACTAAATGTTTGATTTTAAGCAGCCAGCTTGTGCTATGATGGAAAGCCAACAATTGTTGGAAAGAAGAGAACCTAGGCTTTAATTTGAAGTGCAACATGTTTGATTTGAAGCAGGTTTACCAGAAATACAGGAGGATAAGGTAGAATATAAAACCAGTTGGCTGCAGGCCTTTTGAAAACAGCTGAATGTAACCATAATTCATCAGTGTGCTGCTAGCCACCAGAAGGGTTAAACTCAACAATGTTGGACTCTATGAAAAGGTCTGAATCTGAAGTTTACATGGAGGTATCACTCCAGTAAATCAGATCATGCTAGCCTGAAAGACCAGGCTAAATATACAGAACAGATTTGACCTCTGACCCAGCTCTGAAAGCTGTGTGGTATTGACCACACTAAATGTCTGATTTTAAGCAGCCAGGTTGTGCTATGATGGAAAGCCAACAATTGATGGAAAGAAGAGAACCTAAGCTTTAATTTGATGTGCAACATGTTTGATTTGAAGCAGGTTTACCAGAAATACAGGAGGATAAGTTAGAATATAAAACCAGTTGGCTGCAGGCCTTTTGAAAACAGCTGAATGTAACCATAATTCATCAGTGTGCTGCTAGCCACCAGAAGGGGTAAAATCAACAATGTTGGACTCTATGAAAAGGTCTGAATCTGAGGTTTACATGGAGGTATCACTCCAGTAAATCAGATCATGCTAGCCTGAAAGACCAGGCTAAATATATAGAACAGATTTGACCTCTGACCCAGCTCTGAAAGCTGTGTGGTATTGACCACACTAAATGTCTGATTTTAAGCAGCCAGCTTGTGCTATGATGGAAAGCCAACAATTGATGGAAAGAAGAGAACCTAAGCTTTAATTTGATGTGCAACATGTTTGATTTGAAGCAGGTTTACCAGAAATACAGGAGGATAAGTTAGAATATAAAACCTGTTGGCTACAGGCCTTTTGAAAACAGCTGAATGTAACCATAATTCATCAGTGTGCTGCTAGCCACCAGAAGGGTTAAAATCAACAATGTTGGAGTCTATGAAAAGGTCTGAATCTGAGCTTTAAATTGAGGTGTCACTCCAGTAAATCAGATCATGCTAGCCTGAAAGACCAGGCTAAATATACAGAACAGATTTGACCTCTGACCCAGCTCTGAAAGCTGTGTGGTATTGACCACACTAAATGTCTGATTTTAAGCAGCCAGCTTGTGCTATGATGGAAAGCCAACAATTGTTGGAAAGAAGAGAACCTAAGCTTTAATTTGATGTGCAACATGTTTGATTTGAAGCAGGTTTACCAGAAATACAGGAGGATAAGGTAGAATATAAAACCAGTTGGCTGCAGGCCTTTTGAAAACAGCTGAATGTAACCATAATTCATCAGTGTGCTGCTAGCCACCAGAAGGTTTAAAATGAACAATGTTGGACTCTATGAAAAGGTCTGAATCTGAGGTTTACATGGAGGTATCACTCCAGTAAATCAGATCATGCTAGCCTGAAAGACCAGGCTAAATATACAGAACAGATTTGACCTCTGACCCAGCTCTGAAAGCTGTGTGGTATTGACCACACTAAATGTCTGATTTTAAGCAGCCAGGTTGTGCTATGATGGAAAGCCAACAATTAATGGAAAGAAGAGAACCTAAGCTTTAATTTGATGTGCAACATGTTCGATTTGAAGCAGGTTTACCAGAAATACAGGAGGATAAGTTAGAATATAAAACCTGTTGGCTACAGTCCTTTTGAAAACAGCTGAATGTAACCATAATTCATCAGTGTGCTGCTAGCCACCAGAAGGGGTAAACTCAACAATGTTGGACTCTATGCAAAGGTCTGAATCTGAGCTTTAAATTGAGGTGTCACTCCAGTAAATCAGATCATGCTAGCCTGAAAGACCAGGCTAAATATACAGAACAGATTTGACCTCTGACCCAGCTCTGAAAGCTGTGTGGTATTGACCACACTAAATGTCTGATTTTAAGCAGCCAGCTTGTGCTATGATGGAAAGCCAACAATTGTTGGAAAGAAGAGAACCTAAGCTTTAATTTGATGTGCAACATGTTTGATTTGAAGCAGGTTTACCAGAAATACAGGAGGATAAGGTAGAATATAAAACCAGTTGGCTGCAGGCCTTTTGAAAACAGCTGAATGTAACCATAATTCATCAGTGTGCTGCTAGCCACCAGAAGGTTTAAAATGAACAATGTTGGACTCTATGAAAAGGTCTGAATCTGAGGTTTACATGGAGGTATCACTCCAGTAAATCAGATCATGCTAGCCTGAAAGACCAGGCTAAATATACAGAACAGATTTGACCTCTGACCCAGCTCTGAAAGCTGTGTGGTATTGACCACACTAAATGTCTGATTTTAAGCAGCCAGGTTGTGCTATGATGGAAAGCCAACAATTAATGGAAAGAAGAGAACCTAAGCTTTAATTTGATGTGCAACATGTTCGATTTGAAGCAGGTTTACCAGAAATACAGGAGGATAAGTTAGAATATAAAACCTGTTGGCTACAGTCCTTTTGAAAACAGCTGAATGTAACCATAATTCATCAGTGTGCTGCTAGCCACCAGAAGGGGTAAACTCAACAATGTTGGACTCTATGCAAAGGTCTGAATCTGAGCTTTAAATTGAGGTGTCACTCCAGTAAATCAGATCATGCTAGCCTGAAAGACCAGGCTAAATATACAGAACAGATTTGACCTCTGACCCAGCTCTGAAAGCTGTGTGGTATTGACCACACTAAATGTCTTATTTTAAGCAGCCAGGTTGTGATAGGATGGAAAGCCAACAATTGTTGGAAAGAAGAGAACCTAAGCTTTAATTTGATGTGCAACATGTTTGATTTGAAGCAGGTTTACCAGAAATACAGGAGGATAAGTTAGAATATAAAACCAGTTGGCTGCAGGCCTTTTGAAAACAGCTGAATGTAACCATAATTCATCAGTGTGCTGCTAGCCACCAGAAGGGTTAAAATCAACAATGTTGGACTCTATGAAAAGGTCTGAATCTGAGGTTTACATGGAGGTATCACTCCAGTAAATCAGATCATGCTAGCCTGAAAGACCAGGCTAAATATATAGAACAGATTTGACCTCTGACCCAGCTCTGAAAGCTGTGTGGTATTGACCACACTAAATGTTTGATTTTAAGCAGCCAGCTTGTGCTATGATGGAAAGCCAACAATTGTTGGAAAGAAGAGAACCTAGGCTTTAATTTGAAGTGCAACATGTTTGATTTGAAGCAGGTTTACCAGAAATACAGGAGGATAAGGTAGAATATAAAACCAGTTGGCTGCAGGCCTTTTGAAAACAGCTGAATGTAACCATAATTCATCAGTGTGCTGCTAGCCACCAGAAGGGTTAAACTCAACAATGTTGGACTCTATGAAAAGGTCTGAATCTGAAGTTTACATGGAGGTATCACTCCAGTAAATCAGATCATGCTAGCCTGAAAGACCAGGCTAAATATACAGAACAGATTTGACCTCTGACCCAGCTCTGAAAGCTGTGTGGTATTGACCACACTAAATGTCTGATTTTAAGCAGCCAGGTTGTGCTATGATGGAAAGCCAACAATTGATGGAAAGAAGAGAACCTAAGCTTTAATTTGATGTGCAACATGTTTGATTTGAAGCAGGTTTACCAGAAATACAGGAGGATAAGTTAGAATATAAAACCAGTTGGCTGCAGGCCTTTTGAAAACAGCTGAATGTAACCATAATTCATCAGTGTGCTGCTAGCCACCAGAAGGGGTAAAATCAACAATGTTGGACTCTATGAAAAGGTCTGAATCTGAGGTTTACATGGAGGTATCACTCCAGTAAATCAGATCATGCTAGCCTGAAAGACCAGGCTAAATATATAGAACAGATTTGACCTCTGACCCAGCTCTGAAAGCTGTGTGGTATTGACCACACTAAATGTCTGATTTTAAGCAGCCAGCTTGTGCTATGATGGAAAGCCAACAATTGATGGAAAGAAGAGAACCTAAGCTTTAATTTGATGTGCAACATGTTTGATTTGAAGCAGGTTTACCAGAAATACAGGAGGATAAGTTAGAATATAAAACCTGTTGGCTACAGGCCTTTTGAAAACAGCTGAATGTAACCATAATTCATCAGTGTGCTGCTAGCCACCAGAAGGGTTAAAATCAACAATGTTGGACTCTATGAAAAGGTCTGAATCTGAGCTTTAAATTGAGGTGTCACTCCAGTAAATCACATCATGCTAGCCTGAAAGACCAGGCTAAATATACAGAACAGATTTGACCTCTGACCCAGCTCTGAAAGCTGTGTGGTATTGACCACACTAAATGTCTGATTTTAAGCAGCCAGGTTGTGATAGGATGGAAAGCCAACAATTGTTGGAAAGAAGAGAACCTAAGCTTTAATTTGATGTGCAACATGTTTGATTTGAAGCAGGTTTACCAGAAATACAGGAGGATAAGTTAGAATATAAAACCAGTTGGCTGCAGGCCTTTTGAAAACAGCTGAATGTAACCATAATTCATCAGTGTGCTGCTAGCCACCAGAAGGGTTAAAATCAACAATGTTGGACTCTATGAAAAGGTCTGAATCTGAGGTTTACATGGAGGTATCATTCCAGTAAATCAGATCATGCTAGCCTGAAAGACCAGGCTAAATATACAGAACAGATTTGACCTCTGACCCAGCTCTGAAAGCTGTGTGGTATTGACCACACTAAATGTCTGATTTTAAGCAGCCAGCTTGTGCTATGATGGAAAGCCAACAATTGATGGAAAGAAGAGAACCTAAGCTTTAATTTGATGTGCAACATGTTTGATTTGAAGCAGGTTTACCAGAAATACAGGAGGATAAGTTAGAATATAAAACCTGTTGGCTACAGGCCTTTTGAAAACAGCTGAATGTAACCATAATTCATCAGTGTGCTGCTAGCCACCAGAAGGGTTAAAATCAACAATGTTGGACTCTATGAAAAGGTCTGAATCTGAGCTTTAAATTGAGGTGTCACTCCAGTAAATCAGATCATGCTAGCCTGAAAGACCAGGCTAAATATACAGAACAGATTTGACCTCTGACCCAGCTCTGAAAGCTGTGTGGTATTGACCACACTAAATGTCTGATTTTAAGCAGCCAGGTTGTGATAGGATGGAAAGCCAACAATTGTTGGAAAGAAGAGAACCTAAGCTTTAATTTGATGTGCAACATGTTTGATTTGAAGCAGGTTTACCAGAAATACAGGAGGATAAGGTAGAATATAAAACCAGTTGGCTGCAGGCCTTTTGAAAACAGCTGAATGTAACCATAATTCATCAGTGTGCTGCTAGCCACCAGAAGGTTTAAAATCAACAATGTTGGACTCTATGAAAAGGTCTGAATCTGAGGTTTACATGGAGGTATCACTCCAGTAAATCAGATCATGCTAGCCTGAAAGACCAGGCTAAATATACAGAACAGATTTGACCTCTGACCCAGCTCTGAAAGCTGTGTGGTATTGACCACACTAAATGTCTGATTTTAAGCAGCCAGGTTGTGCTATGATGGAAAGCCAACAATTAATGGAAAGAAGAGAACCTAAGCTTTAATTTGATGTGCAACATGTTCGATTTGAAGCAGGTTTACCAGAAATACAGGAGGATAAGTTAGAATATAAAACCTGTTGGCTACAGTCCTTTTGAAAACAGCTGAATGTAACCATAATTCATCAGTGTGCTGCTAGCCACCAGAAGGGGTAAACTCAACAATGTTGGACTCTATGCAAAGGTCTGAATCTGAGCTTTAAATTGAGGTGTCACTCCAGTAAATCAGATCATGCTAGCCTGAAAGACCAGGCTAAATATACAGAACAGATTTGACCTCTGACCCAGCTCTGAAAGCTGTGTGGTATTGACCACACTAAATGTCTTATTTTAAGCAGCCAGGTTGTGATAGGATGGAAAGCCAACAATTGTTGGAAAGAAGAGAACCTAAGCTTTAATTTGATGTGCAACATGTTTGATTTGAAGCAGGTTTACCAGAAATACAGGAGGATAAGTTAGAATATAAAACCAGTTGGCTGCAGGCCTTTTGAAAACAGCTGAATGTAACCATAATTCATCAGTGTGCTGCTAGCCACCAGAAGGGTTAAAATCAACAATGTTGGACTCTATGAAAAGGTCTGAATCTGAGGTTTACATGGAGGTATCACTCCAGTAAATCAGATCATGCTAGCCTGAAAGACCAGGCTAAATATACAGAACAGATTTGACCTCTGACCCAGCTCTGAAAGCTGTGTGGTATTGACCACACTAAATGTCTGATTTTAAGCAGCCAGGTTGTGCTATGATGGAAAGCCAACAATTGATGGAAAGAAGAGAACCTAAGCTTTAATTTGATGTGCAACATGTTTGATTTGAAGCAGGTTTACCAGAAATACAGGAGGATAAGTTAGAATATAAAACCTGTTGGCTACAGGCCTTTTGAAAACAGCTGAATGTAACCATAATTCATCAGTGTGCTGCTAGCCACAAGAAGGGTTAAAATCAACAATGTTGGACTCTATGAAAAGGTCTGAATCTGAGCTTTAAATTGAGGTGTCACTCCAGTAAATCAGATCATGCTAGCCTGAAAGACCAGGCTAAATATACAGAACAGATTTGACCTCTGACCCAGCTCTGAAAGCTGTGTGGTATTGACCACACTAAATGTCTGATTTTAAGCAGCCAGGTTGTGCTATGATGGAAAGCCAACAATTGATGGAAAGAAGAGAACCTAAGCTTTAATTTGATGTGCAACATGTTTGATTTGAAGCAGGTTTACCAGAAATACAGGAGGATAAGGTAGAATATAAAACCAGTCGGCTGCAGGCCTTTTGAAAACAGCTGAATGTAACCATAATTCATCAGTGTGCTGCTAGCCACCAGAAGGGGTAAACTCAACAATGTTGGACTCTATGCAAAGGTCTGAATCTGAGCTTTAAATTGAGGTGTCACTCCAGTAAATCAGATCATGCTAGCCTGAAAGACCAGGCTAAATATACAGAACAGATTTGACCTCTGACCCAGCTCTGAAAGCTGTGTGGTATTGACCACACTAAATGTCTTATTTTAAGCAGCCAGGTTGTGATAGGATGGAAAGCCAACAATTGTTGGAAAGAAGAGAACCTAAGCTTTAATTTGATGTGCAACATGTTTGATTTGAAGCAGGTTTACCAGAAATACAGGAGGATAAGTTAGAATATAAAACCAGTTGGCTGCAGGCCTTTTGAAAACAGCTGAATGTAACCATAATTCATCAGTGTGCTGCTAGCCACCAGAAGGGTTAAAATCAACAATGTTGGACTCTATGAAAAGGTCTGAATCTGAGGTTTACATGGAGGTATCACTCCAGTAAATCAGATCATGCTAGCCTGAAAGACCAGGCTAAATATATAGAACAGATTTGACCTCTGACCCAGCTCTGAAAGCTGTGTGGTATTGACCACACTAAATGTTTGATTTTAAGCAGCCAGCTTGTGCTATGATGGAAAGCCAACAATTGTTGGAAAGAAGAGAACCTAGGCTTTAATTTGAAGTGCAACATGTTTGATTTGAAGCAGGTTTACCAGAAATACAGGAGGATAAGGTAGAATATAAAACCAGTTGGCTGCAGGCCTTTTGAAAACAGCTGAATGTAACCATAATTCATCAGTGTGCTGCTAGCCACCAGAAGGGTTAAACTCAACAATGTTGGACTCTATGAAAAGGTCTGAATCTGAGGTTTACATGGAGGTATCACTCCAGTAAATCAGATCATGCTAGCCTGAAAGACCAGGCTAAATATACAGAACAGATTTGACCTCTGACCCAGCTCTGAAAGCTGTGTGGTATTGACCACACTAAATGTCTGATTTTAAGCAGCCAGGTTGTGCTATGATGGAAAGCCAACAATTGATGGAAAGAAGAGAACCTAAGCTTTAATTTGATGTGCAACATGTTTGATTTGAAGCAGGTTTACCAGAAATACAGGAGGATAAGTTAGAATATAAAACCAGTTGGCTGCAGGCCTTTTGAAAACAGCTGAATGTAACCATAATTCATCAGTGTGCTGCTAGCCACCAGAAGGGGTAAAATCAACAATGTTGGACTCTATGAAAAGGTCTGAATCTGAGGTTTACATGGAGGTATCACTCCAGTAAATCAGATCATGCTAGCCTGAAAGACCAGGCTAAATATATAGAACAGATTTGACCTCTGACCCAGCTCTGAAAGCTGTGTGGTATTGACCACACTAAATGTCTGATTTTAAGCAGCCAGCTTGTGCTATGATGGAAAGCCAACAATTGTTGGAAAGAAGAGAACCTAGGCTTTAATTTGAAGTGCAACATGTTTGATTTGAAGCAGGTTTACCAGAAATACAGGAGGATAAGGTAGAATATAAAACCAGTTGGCTGCAGGCCTTTTGAAAACAGCTGAATGTAACCATAATTCATCAGTGTGCTGCTAGCCACCAGAAGGGTTAAAATCAACAATGTTGGACTCTATGAAAAGGTCTGAATCTGAGGTTTACATGGAGGTATCACTCCAGTAAATCAGATCATGCTAGCCTGAAAGACCAGGCTAAATATACAGAACAGATTTGACCTCTGACCCAGCTCTGAAAGCTGTGTGGTATTGACCACACTAAATGTCTGATTTTAAGCAGCCAGGTTGTGCTATGATGGAAAGCCAACAATTGATGGAAAGAAGAGAACCTAAGCTTTAATTTGATGTGCAACATGTTTGATTTGAAGCAGGTTTACCAGAAATACAGGAGGATAAGGTAGAATATAAAACCTGTTGGCTGCAGGCCTTTTAAAAACAGCTGAATATAACCATAATTCATCAGTGTGCTGCTAGCCACCAGAAGGTTTAAAATGAACAATGTTGGAGTCTATGAAAAGGTCTGAATCTGAGCTTTAAATTGAGGTGTCACTCCAGTAAATCAGATCATGCTAGCCTGAAAGACCAGGCTAAATATACAGAACAGATTTGACCTCTGACCCAGCTCTGAAAGCTGTGTGGTATTGACCACACTAAATGTCTGATTTTAAGCAGCCAGCTTGTGCTATGATGGAAAGCCAACAATTGTTGGAAAGAAGAGAACCTAAGCTTTAATTTGATGTGCAACATGTTTGATTTGAAGCAGGTTTACCAGAAATACAGGAGGATAAGGTAGAATATAAAACCAGTTGGCTGCAGGCCTTTTGAAAACAGCTGAATGTAACCATAATTCATCAGTGTGCTGCTAGCCACCAGAAGGTTTAGAATGAACAATGTTGGACTCTATGAAAAGGTCTGAATCTGAGGTTTACATGGAGGTATCACTCCAGTAAATCAGATCATGCTAGCCTGAAAGACCAGGCTAAATATACAGAACAGATTTGACCTCTGACCCAGCTCTGAAAGCTGTGTGGTATTGACCACACTAAATGTCTTATTTTAAGCAGCCAGGTTGTGCTATGATGGAAAGCCAACAATTAATGGAAAGAAGAGAACCTAAGCTTTAATTTGATGTGCAACATGTTTGATTTGAAGCAGGTTTACCAGAAATACAGGAGGATAAGTTAGAATATAAAACCAGTTGGCTGCAGGCCTTTTGAAAACAGCTGAATGTAACCATAATTCATCAGTGTGCTGCTAGCCACCAGAAGGGTTAAAATCAACAATGTTGGACTCTATGAAAAGGTCTGAATCTGAGGTTTACATGGAGGTATCATTCCAGTAAATCAGATCATGCTAGCCTGAAAGACCAGGCTAAATATACAGAACAGATTTGACCTCTGACCCAGCTCTGAAAGCTGTGTGGTATTGACCACACTAAATGTCTGATTTTAAGCAGCCAGGTTGTGCTATGATGGAAAGCCAACAATTGATGGAAAGAAGAGAACCTAAGCTTTAATTTGATGTGCAACATGTTTGATTTGAAGCAGGTTTACCAGAAATACAGGAGGATAAGTTAGAATATAAAACCTGTTGGCTACAGGCCTTTTGAAAACAGCTGAATGTAACCATAATTCATCAGTGTGCTGCTAGCCACCAGAAGGGTTAAAATCAACAATGTTGGACTCTATGAAAAGGTCTGAATCTGAGCTTTAAATTGAGGTGTCACTCCAGTAAATCAGATCATGCTAGCCTGAAAGACCAGGCTAAATATACAGAACAGATTTGACCTCTGACCCAGCTCTGAAAGCTGTGTGGTATTGACCACACTAAATGTCTGATTTTAAGCAGCCAGCTTGTGCTATGATGGAAAGCCAACAATTGTTGGAAAGAAGAGAACCTAAGCTTTAATTTGATGTGCAACATGTTTGATTTGAAGCAGGTTTACCAGAAATACAGGAGGATAAGGTAGAATATAAAACCAGTTGGCTGCAGGCCTTTTGAAAACAGCTGAATGTAACCATAATTCATCAGTGTGCTGCTAGCCACCAGAAGGTTTAAAATCAACAATGTTGGACTCTATGAAAAGGTCTGAATCTGAGGTTTACATGGAGGTATCACTCCAGTAAATCAGATCATGCTAGCCTGAAAGACCAGGCTAAATATACAGAACAGATTTGACCTCTGACCCAGCTCTGAAAGCTGTGTGGTATTGACCACACTAAATGTCTGATTTTAAGCAGCCAGGTTGTGCTATGATGGAAAGCCAACAATTAATGGAAAGAAGAGAACCTAAGCTTTAATTTGATGTGCAACATGTTCGATTTGAAGCAGGTTTACCAGAAATACAGGAGGATAAGTTAGAATATAAAACCTGTTGGCTACAGTCCTTTTGAAAACAGCTGAATGTAACCATAATTCATCAGTGTGCTGCTAGCCACCAGAAGGGGTAAACTCAACAATGTTGGACTCTATGCAAAGGTCTGAATCTGAGCTTTAAATTGAGGTGTCACTCCAGTAAATCAGATCATGCTAGCCTGAAAGACCAGGCTAAATATACAGAACAGATTTGACCTCTGACCCAGCTCTGAAAGCTGTGTGGTATTGACCACACTAAATGTCTTATTTTAAGCAGCCAGGTTGTGATAGGATGGAAAGCCAACAATTGTTGGAAAGAAGAGAACCTAAGCTTTAATTTGATGTGCAACATGTTTGATTTGAAGCAGGTTTACCAGAAATACAGGAGGATAAGTTAGAATATAAAACCAGTTGGCTGCAGGCCTTTTGAAAACAGCTGAATGTAACCATAATTCATCAGTGTGCTGCTAGCCACCAGAAGGGTTAAAATCAACAATGTTGGACTCTATGAAAAGGTCTGAATCTGAGGTTTACATGGAGGTATCACTCCAGTAAATCAGATCATGCTAGCCTGAAAGACCAGGCTAAATATACAGAACAGATTTGACCTCTGACCCAGCTCTGAAAGCTGTGTGGTATTGACCACACTAAATGTCTGATTTTAAGCAGCCAGGTTGTGCTATGATGGAAAGCCAACAATTGATGGAAAGAAGAGAACCTAAGCTTTAATTTGATGTGCAACATGTTTGATTTGAAGCAGGTTTACCAGAAATACAGGAGGATAAGTTAGAATATAAAACCTGTTGGCTACAGGCCTTTTGAAAACAGCTGAATGTAACCATAATTCATCAGTGTGCTGCTAGCCACCAGAAGGGTTAAAATCAACAATGTTGGACTCTATGAAAAGGTCTGAATCTGAGCTTTAAATTGAGGTGTCACTCCAGTAAATCAGATCATGCTAGCCTGAAAGACCAGGCTAAATATACAGAACAGATTTGACCTCTGACCCAGCTCTGAAAGCTGTGTGGTATTGACCACACTAAATGTCTGATTTTAAGCAGCCAGGTTGTGCTATGATGGAAAGCCAACAATTGATGGAAAGAAGAGAACCTAAGCTTTAATTTGATGTGCAACATGTTTGATTTGAAGCAGGTTTACCAGAAATACAGGAGGATAAGGTAGAATATAAAACCAGTCGGCTGCAGGCCTTTTGAAAACAGCTGAATGTAACCATAATTCATCAGTGTGCTGCTAGCCACCAGAAGGGGTAAACTCAACAATGTTGGACTCTATGCAAAGGTCTGAATCTGAGCTTTAAATTGAGGTGTCACTCCAGTAAATCAGATCATGCTAGCCTGAAAGACCAGGCTAAATATACAGAACAGATTTGACCTCTGACCCAGCTCTGAAAGCTGTGTGGTATTGACCACACTAAATGTCTTATTTTAAGCAGCCAGGTTGTGATAGGATGGAAAGCCAACAATTGTTGGAAAGAAGAGAACCTAAGCTTTAATTTGATGTGCAACATGTTTGATTTGAAGCAGGTTTACCAGAAATACAGGAGGATAAGTTAGAATATAAAACCAGTTGGCTGCAGGCCTTTTGAAAACAGCTGAATGTAACCATAATTCATCAGTGTGCTGCTAGCCACCAGAAGGGTTAAAATCAACAATGTTGGACTCTATGAAAAGGTCTGAATCTGAGGTTTACATGGAGGTATCACTCCAGTAAATCAGATCATGCTAGCCTGAAAGACCAGGCTAAATATATAGAACAGATTTGACCTCTGACCCAGCTCTGAAAGCTGTGTGGTATTGACCACACTAAATGTTTGATTTTAAGCAGCCAGCTTGTGCTATGATGGAAAGCCAACAATTGTTGGAAAGAAGAGAACCTAGGCTTTAATTTGAAGTGCAACATGTTTGATTTGAAGCAGGTTTACCAGAAATACAGGAGGATAAGGTAGAATATAAAACCAGTTGGCTGCAGGCCTTTTGAAAACAGCTGAATGTAACCATAATTCATCAGTGTGCTGCTAGCCACCAGAAGGGTTAAACTCAACAATGTTGGACTCTATGAAAAGGTCTGAATCTGAGGTTTACATGGAGGTATCACTCCAGTAAATCAGATCATGCTAGCCTGAAAGACCAGGCTAAATATACAGAACAGATTTGACCTCTGACCCAGCTCTGAAAGCTGTGTGGTATTGACCACACTAAATGTCTGATTTTAAGCAGCCAGGTTGTGCTATGATGGAAAGCCAACAATTGATGGAAAGAAGAGAACCTAAGCTTTAATTTGATGTGCAACATGTTTGATTTGAAGCAGGTTTACCAGAAATACAGGAGGATAAGTTAGAATATAAAACCAGTTGGCTGCAGGCCTTTTGAAAACAGCTGAATGTAACCATAATTCATCAGTGTGCTGCTAGCCACCAGAAGGGGTAAAATCAACAATGTTGGACTCTATGAAAAGGTCTGAATCTGAGGTTTACATGGAGGTATCACTCCAGTAAATCAGATCATGCTAGCCTGAAAGACCAGGCTAAATATATAGAACAGATTTGACCTCTGACCCAGCTCTGAAAGCTGTGTGGTATTGACCACACTAAATGTCTGGTTTTAAGCAGCCAGCTTGTGCTATGATGGAAAGCCAACAATTGTTGGAAAGAAGAGAACCTAGGCTTTAATTTGAAGTGCAACATGTTTGATTTGAAGCAGGTTTACCAGAAATACAGGAGGATAAGGTAGAATATAAAACCAGTTGGCTGCAGGCCTTTTGAAAACAGCTGAATGTAACCATAATTCATCAGTGTGCTGCTAGCCACCAGAAGGGTTAAAATCAACAATGTTGGACTCTATGAAAAGGTCTGAATCTGAGGTTTACATGGAGGTATCACTCCAGTAAATCAGATCATGCTAGCCTGAAAGACCAGGCTAAATATACAGAACAGATTTGACCTCTGACCCAGCTCTGAAAGCTGTGTGGTATTGACCACACTAAATGTCTGATTTTAAGCAGCCAGGTTGTGCTATGATGGAAAGCCAACAATTGATGGAAAGAAGAGAACCTAAGCTTTAATTTGATGTGCAACATGTTTGATTTGAAGCAGGTTTACCAGAAATACAGGAGGATAAGGTAGAATATAAAACCTGTTGGCTGCAGGCCTTTTAAAAACAGCTGAATATAACCATAATTCATCAGTGTGCTGCTAGCCACCAGAAGGTTTAAAATGAACAATGTTGGAGTCTATGAAAAGGTCTGAATCTGAGCTTTAAATTGAGGTGTCACTCCAGTAAATCAGATCATGCTAGCCTGAAAGACCAGGCTAAATATACAGAACAGATTTGACCTCTGACCCAGCTCTGAAAGCTGTGTGGTATTGACCACACTAAATGTCTGATTTTAAGCAGCCAGCTTGTGCTATGATGGAAAGCCAACAATTGTTGGAAAGAAGAGAACCTAAGCTTTAATTTGATGTGCAACATGTTTGATTTGAAGCAGGTTTACCAGAAATACAGGAGGATAAGGTAGAATATAAAACCAGTTGGCTGCAGGCCTTTTGAAAACAGCTGAATGTAACCATAATTCATCAGTGTGCTGCTAGCCACCAGAAGGTTTAAAATGAACAATGTTGGACTCTATGAAAAGGTCTGAATCTGAGGTTTACATGGAGGTATCACTCCAGTAAATCAGATCATGCTAGCCTGAAAGACCAGGCTAAATATACAGAACAGATTTGACCTCTGACCCAGCTCTGAAAGCTGTGTGGTATTGACCACACTAAATGTCTTATTTTAAGCAGCCAGGTTGTGCTATGATGGAAAGCCAACAATTAATGGAAAGAAGAGAACCTAAGCTTTAATTTGATGTGCAACATGTTTGATTTGAAGCAGGTTTACCAGAAATACAGGAGGATAAGTTAGAATATAAAACCAGTTGGCTGCAGGCCTTTTGAAAACAGCTGAATGTAACCATAATTCATCAGTGTGCTGCTAGCCACCAGAAGGGTTAAAATCAACAATGTTGGACTCTATGAAAAGGTCTGAATCTGAGCTTTAAATTGAGGTGTCACTCCAGTAAATCAGATCATGCTAGCCTGAAAGACCAGGCTAAATATACAGAACAGATTTGACCTCTGACCCAGCTCTGAAAGCTGTGTGGTATTGACCACACTAAATGTCTGATTTTAAGCAGCCAGCTTGTGCTATGATGGAAAGCCAACAATTGTTGGAAAGAAGAGAACCTAAGCTTTAATTTGATGTGCAACATGTTTGATTTGAAGCAGGTTTACCAGAAATACAGGAGGATAAGGTAGAATATAAAACCAGTTGGCTGCAGGCCTTTTGAAAACAGCTGAATGTAACCATAATTCATCAGTGTGCTGCTAGCCACCAGAAGGTTTAAAATGAACAATGTTGGACTCTATGAAAAGGTCTGAATCTGAGGTTTACATGGAGGTATCACTCCAGTAAATCAGATCATGCTAGCCTGAAAGACCAGGCTAAATATACAGAACAGATTTGACCTCTGACCCAGCTCTGAAAGCTGTGTGGTATTGACCACACTAAATGTCTGATTTTAAGCAGCCAGGTTGTGCTATGATGGAAAGCCAACAATTAATGGAAAGAAGAGAACCTAAGCTTTAATTTGATGTGCAACATGTTCGATTTGAAGCAGGTTTACCAGAAATACAGGAGGATAAGTTAGAATATAAAACCTGTTGGCTACAGTCCTTTTGAAAACAGCTGAATGTAACCATAATTCATCAGTGTGCTGCTAGCCACCAGAAGGGGTAAACTCAACAATGTTGGACTCTATGCAAAGGTCTGAATCTGAGCTTTAAATTGAGGTGTCACTCCAGTAAATCAGATCATGCTAGCCTGAAAGACCAGGCTAAATATACAGAACAGATTTGACCTCTGACCCAGCTCTGAAAGCTGTGTGGTATTGACCACACTAAATGTCTGATTTTAAGCAGCCAGCTTGTGCTATGATGGAAAGCCAACAATTGTTGGAAAGAAGAGAACCTAAGCTTTAATTTGATGTGCAACATGTTTGATTTGAAGCAGGTTTACCAGAAATACAGGAGGATAAGGTAGAATATAAAACCAGTTGGCTGCAGGCCTTTTGAAAACAGCTGAATGTAACCATAATTCATCAGTGTGCTGCTAGCCACCAGAAGGTTTAAAATGAACAATGTTGGACTCTATGAAAAGGTCTGAATCTGAGGTTTACATGGAGGTATCACTCCAGTAAATCAGATCATGCTAGCCTGAAAGACCAGGCTAAATATACAGAACAGATTTGACCTCTGACCCAGCTCTGAAAGCTGTGTGGTATTGACCACACTAAATGTCTGATTTTAAGCAGCCAGGTTGTGCTATGATGGAAAGCCAACAATTAATGGAAAGAAGAGAACCTAAGCTTTAATTTGATGTGCAACATGTTCGATTTGAAGCAGGTTTACCAGAAATACAGGAGGATAAGTTAGAATATAAAACCTGTTGGCTACAGTCCTTTTGAAAACAGCTGAATGTAACCATAATTCATCAGTGTGCTGCTAGCCACCAGAAGGGGTAAACTCAACAATGTTGGACTCTATGCAAAGGTCTGAATCTGAGCTTTAAATTGAGGTGTCACTCCAGTAAATCAGATCATGCTAGCCTGAAAGACCAGGCTAAATATACAGAACAGATTTGACCTCTGACCCAGCTCTGAAAGCTGTGTGGTATTGACCACACTAAATGTCTTATTTTAAGCAGCCAGGTTGTGATAGGATGGAAAGCCAACAATTGTTGGAAAGAAGAGAACCTAAGCTTTAATTTGATGTGCAACATGTTTGATTTGAAGCAGGTTTACCAGAAATACAGGAGGATAAGTTAGAATATAAAACCAGTTGGCTGCAGGCCTTTTGAAAACAGCTGAATGTAACCATAATTCATCAGTGTGCTGCTAGCCACCAGAAGGGTTAAAATCAACAATGTTGGACTCTATGAAAAGGTCTGAATCTGAGGTTTACATGGAGGTATCACTCCAGTAAATCAGATCATGCTAGCCTGAAAGACCAGGCTAAATATATAGAACAGATTTGACCTCTGACCCAGCTCTGAAAGCTGTGTGGTATTGACCACACTAAATGTTTGATTTTAAGCAGCCAGCTTGTGCTATGATGGAAAGCCAACAATTGTTGGAAAGAAGAGAACCTAGGCTTTAATTTGAAGTGCAACATGTTTGATTTGAAGCAGGTTTACCAGAAATACAGGAGGATAAGGTAGAATATAAAACCAGTTGGCTGCAGGCCTTTTGAAAACAGCTGAATGTAACCATAATTCATCAGTGTGCTGCTAGCCACCAGAAGGGTTAAACTCAACAATGTTGGACTCTATGAAAAGGTCTGAATCTGAAGTTTACATGGAGGTATCACTCCAGTAAATCAGATCATGCTAGCCTGAAAGACCAGGCTAAATATACAGAACAGATTTGACCTCTGACCCAGCTCTGAAAGCTGTGTGGTATTGACCACACTAAATGTCTGATTTTAAGCAGCCAGGTTGTGCTATGATGGAAAGCCAACAATTGATGGAAAGAAGAGAACCTAAGCTTTAATTTGATGTGCAACATGTTTGATTTGAAGCAGGTTTACCAGAAATACAGGAGGATAAGTTAGAATATAAAACCAGTTGGCTGCAGGCCTTTTGAAAACAGCTGAATGTAACCATAATTCATCAGTGTGCTGCTAGCCACCAGAAGGGGTAAAATCAACAATGTTGGACTCTATGAAAAGGTCTGAATCTGAGGTTTACATGGAGGTATCACTCCAGTAAATCAGATCATGCTAGCCTGAAAGACCAGGCTAAATATATAGAACAGATTTGACCTCTGACCCAGCTCTGAAAGCTGTGTGGTATTGACCACACTAAATGTCTGATTTTAAGCAGCCAGCTTGTGCTATGATGGAAAGCCAACAATTGATGGAAAGAAGAGAACCTAAGCTTTAATTTGATGTGCAACATGTTTGATTTGAAGCAGGTTTACCAGAAATACAGGAGGATAAGTTAGAATATAAAACCTGTTGGCTACAGGCCTTTTGAAAACAGCTGAATGTAACCATAATTCATCAGTGTGCTGCTAGCCACCAGAAGGGTTAAAATCAACAATGTTGGAGTCTATGAAAAGGTCTGAATCTGAGCTTTAAATTGAGGTGTCACTCCAGTAAATCAGATCATGCTAGCCTGAAAGACCAGGCTAAATATACAGAACAGATTTGACCTCTGACCCAGCTCTGAAAGCTGTGTGGTATTGACCACACTAAATGTCTGATTTTAAGCAGCCAGCTTGTGCTATGATGGAAAGCCAACAATTGTTGGAAAGAAGAGAACCTAAGCTTTAATTTGATGTGCAACATGTTTGATTTGAAGCAGGTTTACCAGAAATACAGGAGGATAAGGTAGAATATAAAACCAGTTGGCTGCAGGCCTTTTGAAAACAGCTGAATGTAACCATAATTCATCAGTGTGCTGCTAGCCACCAGAAGGTTTAAAATGAACAATGTTGGACTCTATGAAAAGGTCTGAATCTGAGGTTTACATGGAGGTATCACTCCAGTAAATCAGATCATGCTAGCCTGAAAGACCAGGCTAAATATACAGAACAGATTTGACCTCTGACCCAGCTCTGAAAGCTGTGTGGTATTGACCACACTAAATGTCTGATTTTAAGCAGCCAGGTTGTGCTATGATGGAAAGCCAACAATTAATGGAAAGAAGAGAACCTAAGCTTTAATTTGATGTGCAACATGTTCGATTTGAAGCAGGTTTACCAGAAATACAGGAGGATAAGTTAGAATATAAAACCTGTTGGCTACAGTCCTTTTGAAAACAGCTGAATGTAACCATAATTCATCAGTGTGCTGCTAGCCACCAGAAGGGGTAAACTCAACAATGTTGGACTCTATGCAAAGGTCTGAATCTGAGCTTTAAATTGAGGTGTCACTCCAGTAAATCAGATCATGCTAGCCTGAAAGACCAGGCTAAATATACAGAACAGATTTGACCTCTGACCCAGCTCTGAAAGCTGTGTGGTATTGACCACACTAAATGTCTGATTTTAAGCAGCCAGCTTGTGCTATGATGGAAAGCCAACAATTGTTGGAAAGAAGAGAACCTAAGCTTTAATTTGATGTGCAACATGTTTGATTTGAAGCAGGTTTACCAGAAATACAGGAGGATAAGGTAGAATATAAAACCAGTTGGCTGCAGGCCTTTTGAAAACAGCTGAATGTAACCATAATTCATCAGTGTGCTGCTAGCCACCAGAAGGTTTAAAATGAACAATGTTGGACTCTATGAAAAGGTCTGAATCTGAGGTTTACATGGAGGTATCACTCCAGTAAATCAGATCATGCTAGCCTGAAAGACCAGGCTAAATATACAGAACAGATTTGACCTCTGACCCAGCTCTGAAAGCTGTGTGGTATTGACCACACTAAATGTCTGATTTTAAGCAGCCAGGTTGTGCTATGATGGAAAGCCAACAATTAATGGAAAGAAGAGAACCTAAGCTTTAATTTGATGTGCAACATGTTCGATTTGAAGCAGGTTTACCAGAAATACAGGAGGATAAGTTAGAATATAAAACCTGTTGGCTACAGTCCTTTTGAAAACAGCTGAATGTAACCATAATTCATCAGTGTGCTGCTAGCCACCAGAAGGGGTAAACTCAACAATGTTGGACTCTATGCAAAGGTCTGAATCTGAGCTTTAAATTGAGGTGTCACTCCAGTAAATCAGATCATGCTAGCCTGAAAGACCAGGCTAAATATACAGAACAGATTTGACCTCTGACCCAGCTCTGAAAGCTGTGTGGTATTGACCACACTAAATGTCTTATTTTAAGCAGCCAGGTTGTGATAGGATGGAAAGCCAACAATTGTTGGAAAGAAGAGAACCTAAGCTTTAATTTGATGTGCAACATGTTTGATTTGAAGCAGGTTTACCAGAAATACAGGAGGATAAGTTAGAATATAAAACCAGTTGGCTGCAGGCCTTTTGAAAACAGCTGAATGTAACCATAATTCATCAGTGTGCTGCTAGCCACCAGAAGGGTTAAAATCAACAATGTTGGACTCTATGAAAAGGTCTGAATCTGAGGTTTACATGGAGGTATCACTCCAGTAAATCAGATCATGCTAGCCTGAAAGACCAGGCTAAATATATAGAACAGATTTGACCTCTGACCCAGCTCTGAAAGCTGTGTGGTATTGACCACACTAAATGTTTGATTTTAAGCAGCCAGCTTGTGCTATGATGGAAAGCCAACAATTGTTGGAAAGAAGAGAACCTAGGCTTTAATTTGAAGTGCAACATGTTTGATTTGAAGCAGGTTTACCAGAAATACAGGAGGATAAGGTAGAATATAAAACCAGTTGGCTGCAGGCCTTTTGAAAACAGCTGAATGTAACCATAATTCATCAGTGTGCTGCTAGCCACCAGAAGGGTTAAACTCAACAATGTTGGACTCTATGAAAAGGTCTGAATCTGAAGTTTACATGGAGGTATCACTCCAGTAAATCAGATCATGCTAGCCTGAAAGACCAGGCTAAATATACAGAACAGATTTGACCTCTGACCCAGCTCTGAAAGCTGTGTGGTATTGACCACACTAAATGTCTGATTTTAAGCAGCCAGGTTGTGCTATGATGGAAAGCCAACAATTGATGGAAAGAAGAGAACCTAAGCTTTAATTTGATGTGCAACATGTTTGATTTGAAGCAGGTTTACCAGAAATACAGGAGGATAAGTTAGAATATAAAACCAGTTGGCTGCAGGCCTTTTGAAAACAGCTGAATGTAACCATAATTCATCAGTGTGCTGCTAGCCACCAGAAGGGGTAAAATCAACAATGTTGGACTCTATGAAAAGGTCTGAATCTGAGGTTTACATGGAGGTATCACTCCAGTAAATCAGATCATGCTAGCCTGAAAGACCAGGCTAAATATATAGAACAGATTTGACCTCTGACCCAGCTCTGAAAGCTGTGTGGTATTGACCACACTAAATGTCTGATTTTAAGCAGCCAGCTTGTGCTATGATGGAAAGCCAACAATTGATGGAAAGAAGAGAACCTAAGCTTTAATTTGATGTGCAACATGTTTGATTTGAAACAGGTTTACCAGAAATACAGGAGGATAAGTTAGAATATAAAACCTGTTGGCTACAGGCCTTTTGAAAACAGCTGAATGTAACCATAATTCATCAGTGTGCTGCTAGCCACCAGAAGGGTTAAAATCAACAATGTTGGACTCTATGAAAAGGTCTGAATCTGAGCTTTAAATTGAGGTGTCACTCCAGTAAATCACATCATGCTAGCCTGAAAGACCAGGCTAAATATACAGAACAGATTTGACCTCTGACCCAGCTCTGAAAGCTGTGTGGTATTGACCACACTAAATGTCTGATTTTAAGCAGCCAGGTTGTGATAGGATGGAAAGCCAACAATTGTTGGAAAGAAGAGAACCTAAGCTTTAATTTGATGTGCAACATGTTTGATTTGAAGCAGGTTTACCAGAAATACAGGAGGATAAGTTAGAATATAAAACCAGTTGGCTGCAGGCCTTTTGAAAACAGCTGAATGTAACCATAATTCATCAGTGTGCTGCTAGCCACCAGAAGGGTTAAAATCAACAATGTTGGACTCTATGAAAAGGTCTGAATCTGAGGTTTACATGGAGGTATCATTCCAGTAAATCAGATCATGCTAGCCTGAAAGACCAGGCTAAATATACAGAACAGATTTGACCTCTGACCCAGCTCTGAAAGCTGTGTGGTATTGACCACACTAAATGTCTGATTTTAAGCAGCCAGCTTGTGCTATGATGGAAAGCCAACAATTGATGGAAAGAAGAGAACCTAAGCTTTAATTTGATGTGCAACATGTTTGATTTGAAGCAGGTTTACCAGAAATACAGGAGGATAAGTTAGAATATAAAACCTGTTGGCTACAGGCCTTTTGAAAACAGCTGAATGTAACCATAATTCATCAGTGTGCTGCTAGCCACCAGAAGGGTTAAAATCAACAATGTTGGACTCTATGAAAAGGTCTGAATCTGAGCTTTAAATTGAGGTGTCACTCCAGTAAATCAGATCATGCTAGCCTGAAAGACCAGGCTAAATATACAGAACAGATTTGACCTCTGACCCAGCTCTGAAAGCTGTGTGGTATTGACCACACTAAATGTCTGATTTTAAGCAGCCAGGTTGTGATAGGATGGAAAGCCAACAATTGTTGGAAAGAAGAGAACCTAAGCTTTAATTTGATGTGCAACATGTTTGATTTGAAGCAGGTTTACCAGAAATACAGGAGGATAAGTTAGAATATAAAACCAGTTGGCTGCAGGCCTTTTGAAAACAGCTGAATGTAACCATAATTCATCAGTGTGCTGCTAGCCACCAGAAGGGTTAAAATCAACAATGTTGGACTCTATGAAAAGGTCTGAATCTGAGGTTTACATGGAGGTATCACTCCAGTAAATCAGATCATGCTAGCCTGAAAGACCAGCCTAAATATATAGAACAGATTTGACCTCTGACCCAGCTCTGAAAGCTGTGTGGTATTGACCACACTAAATGTTTGATTTTAAGCAGCCAGCTTGTGCTATGATGGAAAGCCAACAATTGTTGGAAAGAAGAGAACCTAGGCTTTAATTTGAAGTGCAACATGTTTGATTTGAAGCAGGTTTACCAGAAATACAGGAGGATAAGGTAGAATATAAAACCAGTTGGCTGCAGGCCTTTTGAAAACAGCTGAATGTAACCATAATTCATCAGTGTGCTGCTAGCCACCAGAAGGGTTAAACTCAACAATGTTGGACTCTATGAAAAGGTCTGAATCTGAGGTTTACATGGAGGTATCACTCCAGTAAATCAGATCATGCTAGCCTGAAAGACCAGGCTAAATATACAGAACAGATTTGACCTCTGACCCAGCTCTGAAAGCTGTGTGGTATTGACCACACTAAATGTCTGATTTTAAGCAGCCAGGTTGTGCTATGATGGAAAGCCAACAATTGATGGAAAGAAGAGAACCTAAGCTTTAATTTGATGTGCAACATGTTTGATTTGAAGCAGGTTTACCAGAAATACAGGAGGATAAGTTAGAATATAAAACCAGTTGGCTGCAGGCCTTTTGAAAACAGCTGAATGTAACCATAATTCATCAGTGTGCTGCTAGCCACCAGAAGGGGTAAAATCAACAATGTTGGACTCTATGAAAAGGTCTGAATCTGAGGTTTACATGGAGGTATCACTCCAGTAAATCAGATCATGCTAGCCTGAAAGACCAGGCTAAATATACAGAACAGATTTGACCTCTGACCCAGCTCTGAAAGCTGTGTGGTATTGACCACACTAAATGTCTGATTTTAAGCAGCCAGGTTGTGCTATGATGGAAAGCCAACAATTGATGGAAAGAAGAGAACCTAAGCTTTAATTTGATGTGCAACATGTTTGATTTGAAGCAGGTTTACCAGAAATACAGGAGGATAAGGTAGAATATAAAACCTGTTGGCTGCAGGCCTTTTAAAAACAGCTGAATATAACCATAATTCATCAGTGTGCTGCTAGCCACCAGAAGGTTTAAAATGAACAATGTTGGAGTCTATGAAAAGGTCTGAATCTGAGCTTTAAATTGAGGTGTCACTCCAGTAAATCAGATCATGCTAGCCTGAAAGACCAGGCTAAATATACAGAACAGATTTGACCTCTGACCCAGCTCTGAAAGCTGTGTGGTATTGACCACACTAAATGTCTGATTTTAAGCAGCCAGCTTGTGCTATGATGGAAAGCCAACAATTGTTGGAAAGAAGAGAACCTAAGCTTTAATTTGATGTGCAACATGTTTGATTTGAAGCAGGTTTACCAGAAATACAGGAGGATAAGGTAGAATATAAAACCAGTTGGCTGCAGGCCTTTTGAAAACAGCTGAATGTAACCATAATTCATCAGTGTGCTGCTAGCCACCAGAAGGTTTAAAATGAACAATGTTGGACTCTATGAAAAGGTCTGAATCTGAGGTTTACATGGAGGTATCACTCCAGTAAATCAGATCATGCTAGCCTGAAAGACCAGGCTAAATATACAGAACAGATTTGACCTCTGACCCAGCTCTGAAAGCTGTGTGGTATTGACCACACTAAATGTCTGATTTTAAGCAGCCAGGTTGTGCTATGATGGAAAGCCAACAATTAATGGAAAGAAGAGAACCTAAGCTTTAATTTGATGTGCAACATGTTCGATTTGAAGCAGGTTTACCAGAAATACAGGAGGATAAGTTAGAATATAAAACCTGTTGGCTACAGTCCTTTTGAAAACAGCTGAATGTAACCATAATTCATCAGTGTGCTGCTAGCCACCAGAAGGGGTAAACTCAACAATGTTGGACTCTATGCAAAGGTCTGAATCTGAGCTTTAAATTGAGGTGTCACTCCAGTAAATCAGATCATGCTAGCCTGAAAGACCAGGCTAAATATACAGAACAGATTTGACCTCTGACCCAGCTCTGAAAGCTGTGTGGTATTGACCACACTAAATGTCTTATTTTAAGCAGCCAGGTTGTGATAGGATGGAAAGCCAACAATTGTTGGAAAGAAGAGAACCTAAGCTTTAATTTGATGTGCAACATGTTTGATTTGAAGCAGGTTTACCAGAAATACAGGAGGATAAGTTAGAATATAAAACCAGTTGGCTGCAGGCCTTTTGAAAACAGCTGAATGTAACCATAATTCATCAGTGTGCTGCTAGCCACCAGAAGGGTTAAAATCAACAATGTTGGACTCTATGAAAAGGTCTGAATCTGAGGTTTACATGGAGGTATCATTCCAGTAAATCAGATCATGCTAGCCTGAAAGACCAGGCTAAATATACAGAACAGATTTGACCTCTGACCCAGCTCTGAAAGCTGTGTGGTATTGACCACACTAAATGTCTGATTTTAAGCAGCCAGGTTGTGCTATGATGGAAAGCCAACAATTGATGGAAAGAAGAGAACCTAAGCTTTAATTTGATGTGCAACATGTTTGATTTGAAGCAGGTTTACCAGAAATACAGGAGGATAAGTTAGAATATAAAACCTGTTGGCTACAGGCCTTTTGAAAACAGCTGAATGTAACCATAATTCATCAGTGTGCTGCTAGCCACCAGAAGGGTTAAAATCAACAATGTTGGACTCTATGAAAAGGTCTGAATCTGAGCTTTAAATTGAGGTGTCACTCCAGTAAATCAGATCATGCTAGCCTGAAAGACCAGGCTAAATATACAGAACAGATTTGACCTCTGACCCAGCTCTGAAAGCTGTGTGGTATTGACCACACTAAATGTCTGATTTTAAGCAGCCAGGTTGTGATAGGATGGAAAGCCAACAATTGTTGGAAAGAAGAGAACCTAAGCTTTAATTTGATGTGCAACATGTTTGATTTGAAGCAGGTTTACCAGAAATACAGGAGGATAAGTTAGAATATAAAACCAGTTGGCTGCAGGCCTTTTGAAAACAGCTATATGCAACCATAATTCATCAGTGTGCTGCTAGCCACCAGAAGGGGTAAAATCAACAATGTTGGACTCTATGAAAAGGTCTGAATCTGAGGTTTACATGGAGGTATCACTCCAGTAAATCAGATCATGCTAGCCTGAAAGACCAGGCTAAATATACAGAACAGATTTGACCTCTGACCCAGCTCTGAAAGCTGTGTGGTATTGACCACACTAAATGTCTGATTTTAAGCAGCCAGGTTGTGCTATGATGGAAAGCCAACAATTGATGGAAAGAAGAGAACCTAAGCTTTAATTTGATGTGCAACATGTTTGATTTGAAGCAGGTTTACCAGAAATACAGGAGGATACTTTAGAATATAAAACCAGTTGGCTGCAGGCTTTTTAAAAACAGCTGAATATAACCATAATTCATCAGTGTGCTGCTAGCCACCAGAAGGTTTAAAATGAACAATGTTGGACTCTATGAAAAGGTCTGAATCTGAGCTTTAAATTGAGGTGTCACTCCAGTAAATCAGATCATGCTAGCCTGAAAGACCAGGCTAAATATACAGAACAGATTTGACCTCTGACCCAGCTCTGAAAGTTGTGTGGTATTGACCACACTAAATGTCTGATTTTAAGCAGCCAGCTTGTGCTATGATGGAAAGCCAACAATTGATGGAAAGAAGAGAACCTAAGCTTTAATTTGATGTGCAACATGTTTGATTTGAAGCAGGTTTACCAGAAATACAGGAGGATAAGTTAGAATATAAAACCTGTTGGCTACAGGCCTTTTGAAAACAGCTGAATGTAACCATAATTCATCAGTGTGCTGCTAGCCACCAGAAGGGTTAAAATCAACAATGTTGGACTCTATGAAAAGGTCTGAATCTGAGCTTTAAATTGAGGTGTCACTCCAGTAAATCACATCATGCTAGCCTGAAAGACCAGGCTAAATATACAGAACAGATTTGACCTCTGACCCAGCTCTGAAAGCTGTGTGGTATTGACCACACTAAATGTCTGATTTTAAGCAGCCAGGTTGTGATAGGATGGAAAGCCAACAATTGTTGGAAAGAAGAGAACCTAAGCTTTAATTTGATGTGCAACATGTTTGATTTGAAGCAGGTTTACCAGAAATACAGGAGGATAAGTTAGAATATAAAACCAGTTGGCTGCAGGCCTTTTGAAAACAGCTGAATGTAACCATAATTCATCAGTGTGCTGCTAGCCACCAGAAGGGTTAAAATCAACAATGTTGGACTCTATGAAAAGGTCTGAATCTGAGGTTTACATGGAGGTATCACTCCAGTAAATCAGATCATGCTAGCCTGAAAGACCAGGCTAAATATATAGAACAGATTTGACCTCTGACCCAGCTCTGAAAGCTGTGTGGTATTGACCACACTAAATGTTTGATTTTAAGCAGCCAGCTTGTGCTATGATGGAAAGCCAACAATTGTTGGAAAGAAGAGAACCTAGGCTTTAATTTGAAGTGCAACATGTTTGATTTGAAGCAGGTTTACCAGAAATACAGGAGGATAAGGTAGAATATAAAACCAGTTGGCTGCAGGCCTTTTGAAAACAGCTGAATGTAACCATAATTCATCAGTGTGCTGCTAGCCACCAGAAGGGTTAAACTCAACAATGTTGGACTCTATGAAAAGGTCTGAATCTGAGGTTTACATGGAGGTATCACTCCAGTAAATCAGATCATGCTAGCCTGAAAGACCAGGCTAAATATACAGAACAGATTTGACCTCTGACCCAGCTCTGAAAGCTGTGTGGTATTGACCACACTAAATGTCTGATTTTAAGCAGCCAGGTTGTGCTATGATGGAAAGCCAACAATTGATGGAAAGAAGAGAACCTAAGCTTTAATTTGATGTGCAACATGTTTGATTTGAAGCAGGTTTACCAGAAATACAGGAGGATAAGTTAGAATATAAAACCAGTTGGCTGCAGGCCTTTTGAAAACAGCTGAATGTAACCATAATTCATCAGTGTGCTGCTAGCCACCAGAAGGGGTAAAATCAACAATGTTGGACTCTATGAAAAGGTCTGAATCTGAGGTTTACATGGAGGTATCACTCCAGTAAATCAGATCATGCTAGCCTGAAAGACCAGGCTAAATATATAGAACAGATTTGACCTCTGACCCAGCTCTGAAAGCTGTGTGGTATTGACCACACTAAATGTCTGATTTTAAGCAGCCAGCTTGTGCTATGATGGAAAGCCAACAATTGTTGGAAAGAAGAGAACCTAAGCTTTAATTTGATGTGCAACATGTTTGATTTGAAGCAGGTTTACCAGAAATACAGGAGGATAAGGTAGAATATAAAACCAGTTGGCTGCAGGCCTTTTGAAAACAGCTGAATGTAACCATAATTCATCAGTGTGCTGCTAGCCACCAGAAGGTTTAAAATGAACAATGTTGGACTCTATGAAAAGGTCTGAATCTGAGGTTTACATGGAGGTATCACTCCAGTAAATCAGATCATGCTAGCCTGAAAGACCAGGCTAAATATACAGAACAGATTTGACCTCTGACCCAGCTCTGAAAGCTGTGTGGTATTGACCACACTAAATGTCTGATTTTAAGCAGCCAGGTTGTGCTATGATGGAAAGCCAACAATTAATGGAAAGAAGAGAACCTAAGCTTTAATTTGATGTGCAACATGTTCGATTTGAAGCAGGTTTACCAGAAATACAGGAGGATAAGTTAGAATATAAAACCTGTTGGCTACAGTCCTTTTGAAAACAGCTGAATGTAACCATAATTCATCAGTGTGCTGCTAGCCACCAGAAGGGGTAAACTCAACAATGTTGGACTCTATGCAAAGGTCTGAATCTGAGCTTTAAATTGAGGTGTCACTCCAGTAAATCAGATCATGCTAGCCTGAAAGACCAGGCTAAATATACAGAACAGATTTGACCTCTGACCCAGCTCTGAAAGCTGTGTGGTATTGACCACACTAAATGTCTTATTTTAAGCAGCCAGGTTGTGATAGGATGGAAAGCCAACAATTGTTGGAAAGAAGAGAACCTAAGCTTTAATTTGATGTGCAACATGTTTGATTTGAAGCAGGTTTACCAGAAATACAGGAGGATAAGTTAGAATATAAAACCAGTTGGCTGCAGGCCTTTTGAAAACAGCTGAATGTAACCATAATTCATCAGTGTGCTGCTAGCCACCAGAAGGGTTAAAATCAACAATGTTGGACTCTATGAAAAGGTCTGAATCTGAGGTTTACATGGAGGTATCACTCCAGTAAATCAGATCATGCTAGCCTGAAAGACCAGGCTAAATATATAGAACAGATTTGACCTCTGACCCAGCTCTGAAAGCTGTGTGGTATTGACCACACTAAATGTTTGATTTTAAGCAGCCAGCTTGTGCTATGATGGAAAGCCAACAATTGTTGGAAAGAAGAGAACCTAGGCTTTAATTTGAAGTGCAACATGTTTGATTTGAAGCAGGTTTACCAGAAATACAGGAGGATAAGGTAGAATATAAAACCAGTTGGCTGCAGGCCTTTTGAAAACAGCTGAATGTAACCATAATTCATCAGTGTGCTGCTAGCCACCAGAAGGGTTAAACTCAACAATGTTGGACTCTATGAAAAGGTCTGAATCTGAAGTTTACATGGAGGTATCACTCCAGTAAATCAGATCATGCTAGCCTGAAAGACCAGGCTAAATATACAGAACAGATTTGACCTCTGACCCAGCTCTGAAAGCTGTGTGGTATTGACCACACTAAATGTCTGATTTTAAGCAGCCAGGTTGTGCTATGATGGAAAGCCAACAATTGATGGAAAGAAGAGAACCTAAGCTTTAATTTGATGTGCAACATGTTTGATTTGAAGCAGGTTTACCAGAAATACAGGAGGATAAGTTAGAATATAAAACCAGTTGGCTGCAGGCCTTTTGAAAACAGCTGAATGTAACCATAATTCATCAGTGTGCTGCTAGCCACCAGAAGGGGTAAAATCAACAATGTTGGACTCTATGAAAAGGTCTGAATCTGAGGTTTACATGGAGGTATCACTCCAGTAAATCAGATCATGCTAGCCTGAAAGACCAGGCTAAATATATAGAACAGATTTGACCTCTGACCCAGCTCTGAAAGCTGTGTGGTATTGACCACACTAAATGTCTGATTTTAAGCAGCCAGCTTGTGCTATGATGGAAAGCCAACAATTGATGGAAAGAAGAGAACCTAAGCTTTAATTTGATGTGCAACATGTTTGATTTGAAGCAGGTTTACCAGAAATACAGGAGGATAAGTTAGAATATAAAACCTGTTGGCTACAGGCCTTTTGAAAACAGCTGAATGTAACCATAATTCATCAGTGTGCTGCTAGCCACCAGAAGGGTTAAAATCAACAATGTTGGACTCTATGAAAAGGTCTGAATCTGAGCTTTAAATTGAGGTGTCACTCCAGTAAATCACATCATGCTAGCCTGAAAGACCAGGCTAAATATACAGAACAGATTTGACCTCTGACCCAGCTCTGAAAGCTGTGTGGTATTGACCACACTAAATGTCTGATTTTAAGCAGCCAGGTTGTGATAGGATGGAAAGCCAACAATTGTTGGAAAGAAGAGAACCTAAGCTTTAATTTGATGTGCAACATGTTTGATTTGAAGCAGGTTTACCAGAAATACAGGAGGATAAGTTAGAATATAAAACCAGTTGGCTGCAGGCCTTTTGAAAACAGCTGAATGTAACCATAATTCATCAGTGTGCTGCTAGCCACCAGAAGGGTTAAAATCAACAATGTTGGACTCTATGAAAAGGTCTGAATCTGAGGTTTACATGGAGGTATCATTCCAGTAAATCAGATCATGCTAGCCTGAAAGACCAGGCTAAATATACAGAACAGATTTGACCTCTGACCCAGCTCTGAAAGCTGTGTGGTATTGACCACACTAAATGTCTGATTTTAAGCAGCCAGCTTGTGCTATGATGGAAAGCCAACAATTGATGGAAAGAAGAGAACCTAAGCTTTAATTTGATGTGCAACATGTTTGATTTGAAGCAGGTTTACCAGAAATACAGGAGGATAAGTTAGAATATAAAACCTGTTGGCTACAGGCCTTTTGAAAACAGCTGAATGTAACCATAATTCATCAGTGTGCTGCTAGCCACCAGAAGGGTTAAAATCAACAATGTTGGACTCTATGAAAAGGTCTGAATCTGAGCTTTAAATTGAGGTGTCACTCCAGTAAATCAGATCATGCTAGCCTGAAAGACCAGGCTAAATATACAGAACAGATTTGACCTCTGACCCAGCTCTGAAAGCTGTGTGGTATTGACCACACTAAATGTCTGATTTTAAGCAGCCAGGTTGTGATAGGATGGAAAGCCAACAATTGTTGGAAAGAAGAGAACCTAAGCTTTAATTTGATGTGCAACATGTTTGATTTGAAGCAGGTTTACCAGAAATACAGGAGGATAAGTTAGAATATAAAACCTGTTGGCTGCAGGCCTTTTGAAAACAGCTGAATGTAACCATAATTCATCAGTGTGCTGCTAGCCACCAGAAGGGTTAAAATCAACAATGTTGGACTCTATGAAAAGGTCTGAATCTGAGGTTTACATGGAGGTATCACTCCAGTAAATCAGATCATGCTAGCCTGAAAGACCAGGCTAAATATACAGAACAGATTTGACCTCTGACCCAGCTCTGAAAGCTGTGTGGTATTGACCACACTAAATGTCTGATTTTAAGCAGCCAGGTTGTGCTATGATGGAAAGCCAACAATTGATGGAAAGAAGAGAACCTAAGCTTTAATTTGATGTGCAACATGTTTGATTTGAAGCAGGTTTACCAGAAATACAGGAGGATAAGTTAGAATATAAAACCAGTTGGCTGCAGGCCTTTTGAAAACAGCTGAATGTAACCATAATTCATCAGTGTGCTGCTAGCCACCAGAAGGGGTAAAATCAACAATGTTGGACTCTATGAAAAGGTCTGAATCTGAGGTTTACATGGAGGTATCACTCCAGTAAATCAGATCATGCTAGCCTGAAAGACCAGGCTAAATATACAGAACAGATTTGACCTCTGACCCAGCTCTGAAAGCTGTGTGGTATTGACCACACTAAATGTCTGATTTTAAGCAGCCAGCTTGTGCTATGATGGAAAGCCAACAATTGTTGGAAAGAAGAGAACCTAAGCTTTAATTTGATGTGCAACATGTTTGATTTGAAGCAGGTTTACCAGAAATACAGGAGGATAAGGTAGAATATAAAACCAGTTGGCTGCAGGCCTTTTGAAAACAGCTGAATGTAACCATAATTCATCAGTGTGCTGCTAGCCACCAGAAGGTTTAAAATGAACAATGTTGGACTCTATGAAAAGGTCTGAATCTGAGGTTTACATGGAGGTAAAACTCCAGTAAATCAGATCATGCTAGCCTGAAAGACCAGGCTAAATATACAGAACAGATTTGACCTCTGACCCAGCTCTGAAAGCTGTGTGGTATTGACCACACTAAATGTCTGATTTTAAGCAGCCAGGTTGTGCTATGATGGAAAGCCAACAATTAATGGAAAGAAGAGAACCTAAGCTTTAATTTGATGTGCAACATGTTCGATTTGAAGCAGGTTTACCAGAAATACAGGAGGATAAGTTAGAATATAAAACCTGTTGGCTACAGTCCTTTTGAAAACAGCTGAATGTAACCATAATTCATCAGTGTGCTGCTAGCCACCAGAAGGGGTAAACTCAACAATGTTGGACTCTATGCAAAGGTCTGAATCTGAGCTTTAAATTGAGGTGTCACTCCAGTAAATCAGATCATGCTAGCCTGAAAGACCAGGCTAAATATACAGAACAGATTTGACCTCTGACCCAGCTCTGAAAGCTGTGTGGTATTGACCACACTAAATGTCTGATTTTAAGCAGCCAGGTTGTGATAGGATGGAAAGCCAACAATTGTTGGAAAGAAGAGAACCTAAGCTTTAATTTGATGTGCAACATGTTTGATTTGAAGCAGGTTTACCAGAAATACAGGAGGATAATTTAGAATATAAAACCAGTTGGCTGCAGGCCTTTTGAAAACAGCTGAATGTAACCATAATTCATCAGTGTGCTGCTAGCCACCAGAAGGGGTAAAATCAACAATGTTGGACTCTATGAAAAGGTCTGAATCTGAGCTTTAAATTGAGGTGTCACTCCAGTAAATCAGATCATGCTAGCCTGAAGGACCAGGCTAAATATACAGAACAGATTTGACCTCTGACCCAGCTCTGAAAGCTGTGTGGTATTGACCACACTAAATGTCTGATTTTAAGCAGCCAGGTTGTGCTATGATGGAAAGCTAACAATTGATGGAAAGAAGAGAACCTAAGCTTTAGTTTGATGTGCAACATGTTTGATTTGAAGCAGGTTTACCAGAAATACAGGAGGATAAGGTAGAATATAAAACCTGTTGGCTGCAGGCCTTTTGAAAACAGCTGAATGTAACCATAATTCATCAGTGTGCTGCTAGCCACCAGAAGGGGTAAAATCAACAATGTTGGACTCTATGAAAAGGTCTGAATCTGAGCTTTAAATTGAGGTGTCACTCCAGTAAATCAGATCATGCTAGCCTGAAGGACCAGGCTAAATATATAGAACAGATTTGACCTCTGACCCAGCTCTGAAAGCTGTGTGGTATTGACCACACTAAATGTCTGATTTTAAGCAGCCAGGTTGTGCTATGATGGAAAGCCAACAATTGATGGAAAGAAGAGAACCTAAGCTTTAATTTGATGTGCAACATGTTTGATTTGAAGCAGGTTTACCAGAAATACAGGAGGATACTTTAGAATATAAAACCAGTTGGCTGCAGGCCTTTTAAAAACAGCTGAATGTAACCATAATTCATCAGTGTGCTGCTAGCCACCAGAAGGGGTAAAATCAACAATGTTGGACTCTATGAAAAGGTCTGAATCTGAGCTTTAAATTGAGGTGTCACTCCAGTAAATCAGATCATGCTAGCCTGAAAGACCAGGCTAAATATACAGAACAGATTTGACCTCTGACCCAGCTCTGAAAGTTGTGTGGTATTGACCACACTAAATGTCTGATTTTAAGCAGCCAGCTTGTGCTATGATGGAAAGCCAACAATTGATGGAAAGAAGAGAACCTAAGCTTTAATTTGATGTGCAACATGTTTGATTTGAAGCAGGTTTACCAGAAATACAGGAGGATAAGGTAGAATATAAAACCTGTTGGCTGCAGGCCTTTTGAAAACAGCTGAATGTAACCATAATTCATCAGTGTGCTGCTAGCCACCAGAAGGGGTAAAATCAACAATGTTGGACTCTATGAAAAGGTCTGAATCTGAGCTTTAAATTGAGGTGTCACTCCAGTAAATCAGATCATGCTAGCCTGAAGGACCAAGCTAAATATACAGAACAGATTTGACCTCTGACCCAGCTCTGAAAGCTGTGTGGTATTGACCACACTAAATGTCTGATTTTAAGCAGCCAGGTTGTGCTATGATGGAAAGCCAACAATTGATGGAAAGAAGAGAACCTAAGCTTTAATTTGATGTGCAACATGTTTGATTTGAAGCAGGTTTACCAGAAATACAGGAGGATACTTTAGAATATAAAACCAGTTGGCTGCAGGCCTTTTAAAAACAGCTGAATGTAACCATAATTCATCAGTGTGCTGCTAGCCACCAGAAGGGTTAAAATCAACAATGTTGGACTCTATGAAAAGGTCTGAATCTGAGGTTTACATGGAGGTATCACTCCAGTAAATCAGATCATGCTAGCCTGAAAGACCAGGCTAAATATACAGAACAGATTTGACCTCTGACCCAGCTCTGAAAGCTGTGTGGTATTGACCACACTAAATGTCTGATTTTAAGCAGCCAGCTTGTGCTATGATGGAAAGCCAACAATTGATGGAAAGAAGAGAACCTAAGCTTTAATTTGATGTGCAACATGTTTGATTTGAAGCAGGTTTACCAGAAATACAGGAGGATAAGGTAGAATATAAAACCTGTTGGCTGCAGGCCTTTTGAAAACAGCTGAATGTAACCATAATTCATCAGTGTGCTGCTAGCCACCAGAAGGGGTAAAATCAACAATGTTGGACTCTATGAAAAGGTCTGAATCTGAGCTTTAAATTGAGGTGTCACTCCAGTAAATCAGATCATGCTAGCCTGAAAGACCAGGCTAAATATACAGAACAGATTTGACCTCTGACCCAGCTCTGAAAGTTGTGTGGTATTGACCACACTAAATGTCTGATTTTAAGCAGCCAGCTTGTGCTATGATGGAAAGCCAACAATTGTTGGAAAGAAGAGAACCTAAGCTTTAATTTGATGTGCAACATCTTTGATTTGAAGCAGGTTTACCAGAAATACAGGAGGATAAGTTAGAATATCAAACCAGTTGGCTGCAGGCCTTTTAAAAACAGCTGAATGTAACCATAATTCATCAGTGTGCTGCTAGCCACCAGAAGGTTTAAAATGAACAATATTGGACTCTATGAAAAGGTCTGAATCTTAGCTTTAAATTGAGGTGTCACTCCAGTAAATCAGATCATGCTAGCCTGAAAGACCAGGCTAAATATACAGAACAGATTTGACCTCTGACCCAGCTCTGAAAGTTGTGTGGTATTGACCACACTAAATGTCTGATTTTAAGCAGCCAGCTTGTGCTATGATGGAAAGCCAACAATTGATGGAAAGAAGAGAACCTAAGCTTTAATTTGATGTGCAACATGTTTGATTTGAAGCAGGTTTACCAGAAATACAGGAGGATAAGTTAGAATATAAAACCTGTTGTCTGCAGGCCTTTTGAAAACAGCTGAATGTAACCATAATTCATCAGTGTGCTGCTAGCCACCAGAAGGGGTAAAATCAACAATGTTGGACTCTATGAAAAGGTCTGAATCTGAGCTTTAAATTGAGGTGTCACTCCAGTAAATCAGATCATGCTAGCCTGAAGGACCAGGCTAAATATACAGAACAGATTTGACCTCTGACCCAGCTCTGAAAGCTGTGTGGTATTGACCACACTAAATGTCTGATTTTAAGCAGCCAGGTTGTGCTATGATGGAAAGCCAACAATTGATGGAAAGAAGAGAACCTAAGCTTTAATTTGATGTGCAACATGTTTGATTTGAAGCAGGTTTACCAGAAATACAGGAGGATACTTTAGAATATAAAACCAGTTGGCTGCAGGCCTTTTAAAAACAGCTGAATATAACCATAATTCATCAGTGTGCTGCTAGCCACCAGAAGGTTTAAAATGAACAATGTTGGAGTCTATGAAAAGGTCTGAATCTGAGCTTTAAATTGAGGTGTCACTCCAGTAAATCAGATCATGCTAGCCTGAAAGACCAGGCTAAATATACAGAACAGATTTGACCTCTGACCCAGCTCTGAAAGTTGTGTGGTATTGACCACACTAAATGTCTGATTTTAAGCAGCCAGCTTGTGCTATGATGGAAAGCCAACAATTGATGGAAAGAAGAGAACCTAAGCTTTAATTTGATGTGCAACATGTTTGATTTGAAGCAGGTTTACCAGAAATACAGGAGGATAAGGTAGAATATAAAACCTGTTGGCTGCAGGCCTTTTGAAAACAGCTGAATGTAACCATAATTCATCAGTGTGCTGCTAGCCACCAGAAGGGGTAAAATCAACAATGTTGGACTCTATGAAAAGGTCTGAATCTGAGCTTTAAATTGAGGTGTCACTCCAGTAAATCAGATCATGCTAGCCTGAAGGACCAGGCTAAATATACAGAACAGATTTGACCTCTGACCCAGCTCTGAAAGCTGTGTGGTATTGACCACACTAAATGTCTGATTTTAAGCAGCCAGGTTGTGCTATGATGGAAAGCCAACAATTGATGGAAAGAAGAGAACCTAAGCTTTAATTTGATGTGCAACATGTTTGATTTGAAGCAGGTTTACCAGAAATACAGGAGGATACTTTAGAATATAAAACCAGTTGGCTGCAGGCCTTTTAAGAACAGCTGAATGTAACCATAATTCATCAGTGTGCTGCTAGCCACCAGAAGGGGTAAAATCAACAATGTTGGACTCTATGAAAAGGTCTGAATCTGAGCTTTAAATTGAGGTGTCACTCCAGTAAATCAGATCATGCTAGCCTGAAGGACCAGGCTAAATATACAGAACAGATTTGACCTCTGACCCAGCTCTGAAAGCTGTGTGGTATTGACCACACTAAATGTCTGATTTTAAGCAGCCAGGTTGTGCTATGATGGAAAGCCAACAATTGATGGAAAGAAGAGAACCTAAGCTTTAATTTGATGTGCAACATGTTTGATTTGAAGCAGGTTTACCAGAAATACAGGAGGATACTTTAGAATATAAAACCAGTTGGCTGCAGGCCTTTTAAGAACAGCTGAATGTAACCATAATTCATCAGTGTGCTGCTAGCCACCAGAAGGGTTAAAATCAACAATGTTGGACTCTATGAAAAGGTCTGAATCTGAGGTTTACATGGAGGAATCACTCCAGTAAATCAGATCATGGTAGCCTGAAAGACCAGGCTAAATATACAGAACAGATTTGACCTCTGACCCAGCTCTGAAAGCTGTGTGGTATTGACCACACTAAATGTCTGATTTTAAGCAGCCAGGTTGTGCTATGATGGAAAGCCAACAATTGATGGAAAGAAGAGAACCTAAGCTTTAATTTGATGTGCAACATGTTTGATTTGAAGCAGGTTTACCAGAAATACAGGAGGATAAGGTAGAATTTTAAACCTGTTGGCTGCAGGCCTTTTGAAAACAGCTGAATGTAACCATAATTCATCAGTGTGCTGCTAGCCACCAGAAGGGTTAAAATCAACAATGTTGGAGTCTATGAAAAGGTCTGAATCTGAGCTTTAAATTGAGGTGTCACTCCAGTAAATCAGATCATGCTAGCCTGAAAGACCAGGCTAAATATACAGAACAGATTTGACCTCTGACCCAGCTCTGAAAGCTGTGTGGTATTGACCACACTAAATGTCTGATTTTAAGCAGCCAGGTTGTGCTATGATGGAAAGCCAACAATTGATGGAAAGAAGAGAACCTAAGCTTTAATTTGATGTGCAACATGTTTGATTTGAAGCAGGTTTACCAGAAATACAGGAGGATAAGGTAGAATATAAAACCTGTTGGCTGCAGGCCTTTTGAAAACAGCTGAATGTAACCATAATTCATCAGTGTGCTGCTAGCCACCAGAAGGGGTAAAATCAACAATGTTGGACTCTATGAAAAGGTCTGAATCTGAGCTTTAAATTGAGGTGTCACTCCAGTAAATCAGATCATGCTAGCCTGAAGGACCAGGCTAAATATACAGAACAGATTTGACCTCTGACCCAGCTCTGAAAGCTGTGTGGTATTGACCACACTAAATGTCTGATTTTAAGCAGCCAGGTTGTGCTATGATGGAAAGCCAACAATTGATGGAAAGAAGAGAACCTAAGCTTTAATTTGATGTGCAACATGTTTGATTTGAAGCAGGTTTACCAGAAATACAGGAGGATACTTTAGAATATAAAACCAGTTGGCTGCAGGCCTTTTAAGAACAGCTGAATGTAACCATAATTCATCAGTGTGCTGCTAGCCACCAGAAGGGTTAAAATCAACAATGTTGGACTCTATGAAAAGGTCTGAATCTGAGGTTTACATGGAGGAATCACTCCAGTAAATCAGATCATGGTAGCCTGAAAGACCAGGCTAAATATACAGAACAGATTTGACCTCTGACCCAGCTCTGAAAGCTGTGTGGTATTGACCACACTAAATGTCTGATTTTAAGCAGCCAGGTTGTGCTATGATGGAAAGCCAACAATTGATGGAAAGAAGAGAACCTAAGCTTTAATTTGATGTGCAACATGTTTGATTTGAAGCAGGTTTACCAGAAATACAGGAGGATAAGGTAGAATATAAAACCTGTTGGCTGCAGGCCTTTTGAAAACAGCTGAATGTAACCATAATTCATCAGTGTGCTGCTAGCCACCAGAAGGGGTAAAATCAACAATGTTGGACTCTATGAAAAGGTCTGAATCTGAGCTTTAAATTGAGGTGTCACTCCAGTAAATCAGATCATGCTAGCCTGAAGGACCAGGCTAAATATACAGAACAGATTTGACCTCTGACCCAGCTCTGAAAGCTGTGTGGTATTGACCACACTAAATGTCTGATTTTAAGCAGCCAGGTTGTGCTATGATGGAAAGACAACAATTGATGGAAAGAAGAGAACCTAAGCTTTAATTTGATGTGCAACATGTTTGATTTGAAGCAGGTTTACCAGAAATACAGGAGGATACTTTAGAATATAAAACCAGTTGGCTGCAGGCCTTTTAAAAACAGCTGAATGTAACCATAATTCATCAGTGTGCTGCTAGCCACCAGAAGGGTTAAAATCAACAATGTTGGAGTCTATGAAAAGGTCTGAATCTGAGGTTTACATGGAGGTATCACTCCAGTAAATCAGATCATGCTAGCCTGAAAGACCAGGCTAAATATACAGAACAGATTTGACCTCTGACCCAGCTCTGAAAGTTGTGTGGTATTGACCACACTAAATGTCTGATTTTAAGCAGCCAGCTTGTGCTATGATGGAAAGCCAACAATTGATGGAAAGAAGAGAACCTAAGCTTTAATTTGATGTGCAACATGTTTGATTTGAAGCAGGTTTACCAGAAATACAGGAGGATAAGGTAGAATATAAAACCTGTTGGCTGCAGGCCTTTTGAAAACAGCTGAATGTAACCATAATTCATCAGTGTGCTGCTAGCCACCAGAAGGGGTAAAATCAACAATGTTGGACTCTATGAAAAGGTCTGAATCTGAGCTTTAAATTGAGGTGTCACTCCAGTAAATCAGATCATGCTAGCCTGAAGGACCAGGCTAAATATACAGAACAGATTTGACCTCTGACCCAGCTCTGAAAGCTGTGTGGTATTGACCACACTAAATGTCTGATTTTAAGCAGCCAGGTTGTGCTATGATGGAAAGCCAACAATTGATGGAAAGAAGAGAACCTAAGCTTTAATTTGATGTGCAACATGTTTGATTTGAAGCAGGTTTACCAGAAATACAGGAGGATACTTTAGAATATAAAACCAGTTGGCTGCAGGCCTTTTAAGAACAGCTGAATGTAACCATAATTCATCAGTGTGCTGCTAGCCACCAGAAGGGTTAAAATCAACAATGTTGGACTCTATGAAAAGGTCTGAATCTGACGTTTACATGGAGGAATCACTCCAGTAAATCAGATCATGGTAGCCTGAAAGACCAGGCTAAATATACAGAACAGATTTGACCTCTGACCCAGCTCTGAAAGCTGTGTGGTATTGACCACACTAAATGTCTGATTTTAAGCAGCCAGGTTGTGCTATGATGGAAAGCCAACAATTGATGGAAAGAAGAGAACCTAAGCTTTAATTTGATGTGCAACATGTTTGATTTGAAGCAGGTTTACCAGAAATACAGGAGGATAAGGTAGAATTTTAAACCTGTTGGCTGCAGGCCTTTTGAAAACAGCTGAATGTAACCATAATTCATCAGTGTGCTGCTAGCCACCAGAAGGGTTAAAATCAACAATGTTGGAGTCTATGAAAAGGTCTGAATCTGAGCTTTAAATTGAGGTGTCACTCCAGTAAATCAGATCATGCTATCCTGAAGGACCAGGCTAAATATACAGAACAGATTTGACCTCTGACCCAGCTCTGAAAGCTGTGTGGTATTGACCACACTAAATGTCTGATTTTAAGCAGCCAGGTTGTGCTATGATGGAAAGCCAACAATTGATGGAAAGAAGAGAACCTAAGCTTTAATTTGATGTGCAACATGTTTGATTTGAAGCAGGTTTACCAGAAATACAGGAGGATACTTTAGAATATAAAACCAGTTGGCTGCAGGCCTTTTAAAAACAGCTGAATGTAACCATAATTCATCAGTGTGCAGCTAGCCACCAGAAGGGTTAAAATCAACAATGTTGGACTCTATGAAAAGGTCTGAATCTGAGCTTTAAATTGAGGTGTCACTCCAGTAAATCAGATCATGCTAGCCTGAAAGACCAGGCTAAATATACAGAACAGATTTGACCTCTGACCCAGCTCTGAAAGTTGTGTGGTATTGACCACACTAAATGTCTGATTTTAAGCAGCCAGCTTGTGCTATGATGGAAAGCCAACAATTGATGGAAAGAAGAGAACCTAAGCTTTAATTTGATGTGCAACATGTTTGATTTGAAGCAGGTTTACCAGAAATACAGGAGGATAAGTTAGAATATAAAACCTGTTGGCTGCAGGCCTTTTGAAAACAGCTGAATGTAACCATAATTCATCAGTGTGCTGCTAGCCACCAGAAGGGGTAAAATCAACAATGTTGGACTCTATGAAAAGGTCTGAATCTGAGCTTTAAATTGAGGTGTCACTCCAGTAAATCAGATCATGCTAGCCTGAAGGACCAGGCTAAATATACAGAACAGATTTGACCTCTGACCCAGCTCTGAAAGCTGTGTGGTATTGACCACACTAAATGTCTGATTTTAAGCAGCCAGGTTGTGCTATGATGGAAAGCCAACAATTGATGGAAAGAAGAGAACCTAAGCTTTAATTTGATGTGCAACATGTTTGATTTGAAGCAGGTTTACCAGAAATACAGGAGGATACTTTAGAATATAAAACCAGTTGGCTGCAGGCCTTTTAAGAACAGCTGAATGTAACCATAATTCATCAGTGTGCTGCTAGCCACCAGAAGGGTTAAAATCAACAATGTTGGACTCTATGAAAAGGTCTGAATCTGACGTTTACATGGAGGAATCACTCCAGTAAATCAGATCATGGTAGCCTGAAAGACCAGGCTAAATATACAGAACAGATTTGACCTCTGACCCAGCTCTGAAAGCTGTGTGGTATTGACCACACTAAATGTCTGATTTTAAGCAGCCAGGTTGTGCTATGATGGAAAGCCAACAATTGATGGAAAGAAGAGAACCTAAGCTTTAATTTGATGTGCAACATGTTTGATTTGAAGCAGGTTTACCAGAAATACAGGAGGATAAGGTAGAATTTTAAACCTGTTGGCTGCAGGCCTTTTGAAAACAGCTGAATGTAACCATAATTCATCAGTGTGCTGCTAGCCACCAGAAGGGTTAAAATCAACAATGTTGGAGTCTATGAAAAGGTCTGAATCTGAGCTTTAAATTGAGGTGTCACTCCAGTAAATCAGATCATGCTAGCCTGAAGGACCAGGCTAAATATACAGAACAGATTTGACCTCTGACCCAGCTCTGAAAGCTGTGTGGTATTGACCACACTAAATGTCTGATTTTAAGCAGCCAGGTTGTGCTATGATGGAAAGCCAACAATTGATGGAAAGAAGAGAACCTAAGCTTTAATTTGATGTGCAACATGTTTGATTTGAAGCAGGTTTACCAGAAATACAGGAGGATACTTTAGAATATAAAACCAGTTGGCTGCAGGCCTTTTAAAAACAGCTGAATGTAACCATAATTCATCAGTGTGCAGCTAGCCACCAGAAGGGTTAAAATCAACAATGTTGGACTCTATGAAAAGGTCTGAATCTGAGCTTTAAATTGAGGTGTCACTCCAGTAAATCACATCATGCTAGCCTGAAAGACCAGGCTAAATATACAGAACAGATTTGACCTCTGACCCAGCTCTGAAAGTTGTGTGGTATTGACCACACTAAATGTCTGATTTTAAGCAGCCAGCTTGTGCTATGATGGAAAGCCAACAATTGATGGAAAGAAGAGAACCTAAGCTTTAATTTGATGTGCAACATGTTTGATTTGAAGCAGGTTTACCAGAAATACAGGAGGATAAGTTAGAATATAAAACCTGTTGGCTGCAGGCCTTTTGAAAACAGCTGAATGTAACCATAATTCATCAGTGTGCTGCTAGCCACCAGAAGGGGTAAAATCAACAATGTTGGACTCTATGAAAAGGTCTGAATCTGAGCTTTAAATTGAGGTGTCACTCCAGTAAATCAGATCATGCTAGCCTGAAGGACCAGGCTAAATATACAGAACAGATTTGACCTCTGACCCAGCTCTGAAAGCTGTGTGGTATTGACCACACTAAATGTCTGATTTTAAGCAGCCAGGTTGTGCTATGATGGAAAGCCAACAATTGATGGAAAGAAGAGAACCTAAGCTTTAATTTGATGTGCAACATGTTTGATTTGAAGCAGGTTTACCAGAAATACAGGAGGATACTTTAGAATATAAAACCAGTTGGCTGCAGGCCTTTTAAAAACAGCTGAATATAACCATAATTCATCAGTGTGCTGCTAGCCACCAGAAGGTTTAAAATGAACAATGTTGGAGTCTATGAAAAGGTCTGAATCTGAGCTTTAAATTGAGGTGTCACTCCAGTAAATCAGATCATGCTAGCCTGAAAGACCAGGCTAAATATACAGAACACATTTGACCTCTGACCCAGCTCTGAAAGTTGTGTGGTATTGACCACACTAAATGTCTGATTTTAAGCAGCCAGCTTGTGCTATGATGGAAAGCCAACAATTGATGGAAAGAAGAGAACCTAAGCTTTAATTTGATGTGCAACATGTTTGATTTGAAGCAGGTTTACCAGAAATACAGGAGGATACTTTAGAATATAAAACCTGTTGGCTGCAGGCCTTTTGAAAACAGCTGAATGTAACCATAATTCATCAGTGTGCTGCTAGCCACCAGAAGGGGTAAAATCAACAATGTTGGACTCTATGAAAAGGTCTGAATCTGAGCTTTAAATTGAGGTGTCACTCCAGTAAATCAGATCATGCTAGCCTGAAGGACCAGGCTAAATATACAGAACAGATTTGACCTCTGACCCAGCTCTGAAAGCTGTGTGGTATTGACCACACTAAATGTCTGATTTTAAGCAGCCAGGTTGTGCTATGATGGAAAGCCAACAATTGATGGAAAGAAGAGAACCTAAGCTTTAATTTGATGTGCAACATGTTTGATTTGAAGCAGGTTTACCAGAAATACAGGAGGATACTTTAGAATATAAAACCAGTTGGCTGCAGGCCTTTTAAGAACAGCTGAATGTAACCATAATTCATCAGTGTGCTGCTAGCCACCAGAAGGGTTAAAATCAACAATGTTGGACTCTATGAAAAGGTCTGAATCTGAGGTTTACATGGAGGTATCACTCCAGTAAATCAGATCATGCTAGCCTGAAAGACCAGGCTAAATATACAGAACAGATTTGACCTCTGACCCAGCTCTGAAAGCTGTGTGGTATTGACCACACTAAATGTCTGATTTTAAGCAGCCAGCTTGTGCTATGATGGAAAGCCAACAATTGATGGAAAGAAGAGAACCTAAGCTTTAATTTGATGTGCAACATGTTTGATTTGAAGCAGGTTTACCAGAAATACAGGAGGATAAGGTAGAATATAAAACCTGTTGGCTGCAGGCCTTTTGAAAACAGCTGAATGTAACCATAATTCATCAGTGTGCTGCTAGCCACCAGAAGGGTTAAAATCAACAATGTTGGAGTCTATGAAAAGGTCTGAATCTGAGCTTTAAATTGAGGTGTCACTCCAGTAAATCAGATCATGCTAGCCTGAAAGACCAGGCTAAATATACAGAACAGATTTGACCTCTGACCCAGCTCTGAAAGCTGTGTGGTATTGACCACACTAAATGTCTGATTTTAAGCAGCCAGCTTGTGCTATGATGGAAAGCCAACAATTGATGGAAAGAAGAGAACCTAAGCTTTAATTTGATGTGCAACATGTTTGATTTGAAGCAGGTTTACCAGAAATACAGGAGGATAAGTTAGAATATAAAACCAGTTGGCTGCAGGCCTTTTGAAAACAGCTGAATGTAACCATGATTCATCAGTGTGCTGCTAGCCACCAGAAGGGTTAAAATCAACAATGTTGGACTCTATGAAAAGGTCTGAATCTGAGGTTTACATGGAGGTATCACTCCAGTAAATCAGATCATGCTAGCCTGAAAGACCAGCCTAAATATACAGAACAGATTTGACCTCTGACCCAGCTCTGAAAGCTGTGTGGTATTGACCACACTAAATGTCTGATTTTAAGCAGCCAGGTTGTGCTATGATGGAAAGCCAACAATTGATGGAAAGAAGAGAACCTAAGCTTTAATTTGATGTGCAACATGTTTGATTTGAAGCAGGTTTACCAGAAATACAGGAGGATAAGGTAGAATATAAAACCTGTTGGCTGCAGGCCTTTTGAAAACAGCTGAATGTAACCATAATTCATCAGTGTGCTGCTAGCCACCAGAAGGGTTAAAATCAACAATGTTGGAGTTTATGAAAAGGTCTGAATCTGAGCTTTAAATTGAGGTGTCACTCCAGTAAATCAGATCATGCTAGCCTGAAGGACCAGGCTAAATATACAGAACAGATTTGACCTCTGACCCAGCTCTGAAAGCTGTGTGGTATTGACCACACTAAATGTCTCATTTTAAGCAGCCAGGTTGTGCTATGATGGAAAGCCAACAATTGATGGAAAGAAGAGAACCTAAGCTTTAATTTGATGTGCAACATGTTTGATTTGAAGCAGGTTTACCAGAAATACAGGAGGATACTTTAGAATATAAAACCAGTTGGCTGCAGGCCTTTTAAAAACAGCTGAATATAACCATAATTCATCAGTGTGCTGCTAGCCACCAGAAGGGGTAAAATCAACAATGTTGGACTCTATGAAAAGGTCTGAATCTGAGCTTTAAATTGAGGTGTCACTCCAGTAAATCAGATCATGCTAGCCTGAAGGACCAGGCTAAATATACAGAACAGATTTGACCTCTGACCCAGCTCTGAAAGCTGTGTGGTATTGACCACACTAAATGTCTGATTTTAAGCAGCCAGGTTGTGCTATGATGGAAAGACAACAATTGATGGAAAGAAGAGAACCTAAGCTTTAATTTGATGTGCAACATGTTTGATTTGAAGCAGGTTTACCAGAAATACAGGAGGATACTTTAGAATATAAAACCAGTTGGCTGCAGGCCTTTTAAAAACAGCTGAATGTAACCATAATTCATCAGTGTGCTGCTAGCCACCAGAAGGGTTAAAATCAACAATGTTGGAGTCTATGAAAAGGTCTGAATCTGAGGTTTACATGGAGGTATCACTCCAGTAAATCAGATCATGCTAGCCTGAAAGACCAGGCTAAAAATACAGAACAGATTTGACCTCTGACCCAGCTCTGAAAGCTGTGTGGTATTGACCACACTAAATGTCTGATTTTAAGCAGCCAGCTTGTGCTATGATGGAAAGCCAACAATTGATGGAAAGAAGAGAACCTAAGCTTTAATTTGATGTGCAACATGTTTGATTTGAAGCAGGTTTACCAGAAATACAGGAGGATAAGGTAGAATATAAAACCTGTTGGCTGCAGGCCTTTTGAAAACAGCTGAATGTAACCATAATTCATCAGTGTGCTGCTAGCCACCAGAAGGGGTAAAATCAACAATGTTGGACTCTATGAAAAGGTCTGAATCTGAGCTTTAAATTGAGGTGTCACTCCAGTAAATCAGATCATGCTAGCCTGAAGGACCAGGCTAAATATACAGAACAGATTTGACCTCTGACCCAGCTCTGAAAGCTGTGTGGTATTGACCACACTAAATGTCTGATTTTAAGCAGCCAGGTTGTGCTATGATGGAAAGCCAACAATTGATGGAAAGAAGAGAACCTAAGCTTTAATTTGATGTGCAACATGTTTGATTTGAAGCAGGTTTACCAGAAATACAGGAGGATAAGGTAGAATATAAAACCAGTTGGCTGCAGGCCTTTTGAAAACAGCTGAATGTAACCATAATTCATCAGTGTGCTGCTAGCCACCAGAAGGGTTAAAATCAACAATGTTGGACTCTATGAAAAGGTCTGAATCTGAGGTTTACATGGAGGTATCACTCCAGTAAATCAGATCATGCTAGCCTGAAAGACCAGGCTAAATATACAGAACAGATTTGACCTCTGACCCAGCTCTGAAAGCTGTGTGGTATTGACCACACTAAATGTCTGATTTTAAGCAGCCAGGTTGTGCTATGATGGAAAGCCAACAATTGATGGAAAGAAGAGAACCTAAGCTTTAATTTGATGTGCAACATGTTTGATTTGAAGCAGGTTTACCAGAAATACAGGAGGATAAGGTAGAATATAAAACCTGTTGGCTGCAGGCCTTTTGAAAACAGCTGAATGTAACCATAATTCATCAGTGTGCTGCTAGCCACCAGAAGGGTTAAAATCAACAATGTTGGACTCTATGAAAAGGTCTGAATCTGAGCTTTAAATTGAGGTGTCACTCCAGTAAATCAGATCATGCTAGCCTGAAGGACCAGGCTAAATATACAGAACAGATTTGACCTCTGACCCAGCTCTGAAAGCTGTGTGGTATTGACCACACTAAATGTCTGATTTTAAGCAGCCAGGTTGTGCTATGATGGAAAGCCAACAATTGATGGAAAGAAGAGAACCTAAGCTTTAATTTGATGTGCAACATGTTTGATTTGAAGCAGGTTTACCAGAAATACAGGAGGATAAGGTAGAATATAAAACCTGTTGGCTGCAGGCCTTTTGAAAACAGCTGAATGTAACCATAATTCATCAGTGTGCTGCTAGCCACCAGAAGGGGTAAAATCAACAATGTTGGACTCTATGAAAAGGTCTGAATCTGAGGTTTACATGGAGGTATCACTCCAGTAAATCAGATCATGCTAGCCTGAAAGACCAGGCTAAATATACAGAACAGATTTGACCTCTGACCCAGCTCTGAAAGCTGTGTGGTATTGACCACACTAAATGTCTGATTTTAAGCAGCCAGGTTGTGCTATGATGGAAAGCCAACAATTGATGGAAAGAAGAGAACCTAAGCTTTAATTTGATGTGCAACATGTTTGATTTGAAGCAGGTTTACCAGAAATACAGGAGGATAAGGTAGAATATAAAACCTGTTGGCTGCAGGCCTTTTGAAAACAGCTGAATGTAACCATAATTCATCAGTGTGCTGCTAGCCACCAGAAGGGGTAAAATCAACAATGTTGGACTCTATGAAAAGGTCTGAATCTGAGCTTTAAATTGAGGTGTCACTCCAGTAAATCAGATCATGCTAGCCTGAAGGACCAGGCTAAATATACAGAACAGATTTGACCTCTGACCCAGCTCTGAAAGCTGTGTGGTATTAACCACACTAAATGTCTGATTTTAAGCAGCCAGGTTGTGCTATGATGGAAAGCCAACAATTGATGGAAAGAAGAGAACCTAAGCTTTAATTTGATGTGCAACATGTTTGATTTGAAGCAGGTTTACCAGAAATACAGGAGGATAAGGTAGAATATAAAACCTGTTGGCTGCAGGCCTTTTGAAAACAGCTGAATGTAACCATAATTCATCAGTGTGCTGCTAGCCACCAGAAGGGGTAAAATCAACAATGTTGGACTCTATGAAAAGGTCTGAATCTGAGCTTTAAATTGAGGTGTCACTCCAGTAAATCAGATCATGCTAGCCTGAAGGACCAGGCTAAATATACAGAACAGATTTGACCTCTGACCCAGCTCTGAAAGCTGTGTGGTATTAACCACACTAAATGTCTGATTTTAAGCAGCCAGGTTGTGCTATGATGGAAAGCCAACAATTGATGGAAAGAAGAGAACCTAAGCTTTAATTTGATGTGCAACATGTTTGATTTGAAGCAGGTTTACCAGAAATACAGGAGGATAAGGTAGAATATAAAACCTGTTGGCTGCAGGCCTTTTGAAAACAGCTGAATGTAACCATAATTCATCAGTGTGCTGCTAGCCACCAGAAGGTTTAAAATGAACAATATTGGACTCTATGAAAAGGTCTGAATCTGAGCTTTAAATTGAGGTGTCACTCCAGTAAATCAGATCATGCTAGCCTGAAGGACCAGGCTAAATATACAGAACAGATTTGACCTCTGACCCAGCTCTGAAAGCTGTGTGGTATTGACCACACTAAATGTCTGATTTTAAGCAGCCAGGTTGTGCTATGATGGAAAGCCAACAATTGATGGAAAGAAGAGAACCTAAGCTTTAATTTGATGTGCAACATGTTTGATTTGAAGCAGGTTTACCAGAAATACAGGAGGATACTTTAGAATATAAAACCAGTTGGCTGCAGGCCTTTTGAAAACAGCTGAATATAACCATAATTCATCAGTGTGCTGCTAGCCACCAGAATGTTTAAAATGAACAATGTTGGACTCTATGAAAAGGTCTGAATCTGAGGTTTACATGGAGGTATCACTCCAGTAAATCAGATCATGCTAGCCTGAAAGACCAGGCTAAATATACAGAACAGATTTGACCTCTGACCCAGCTCTGAAAGCTGTGTGGTATTGACCACACTAAATGTCTGATTTTAAGCAGCCAGGTTGTGCTATGATGGAAAGCCAACAATTGATGGAAAGAAGAGAACCTAAGCTTTAATTTGATGTGCAACATGTTTGATTTGAAGCAGGTTTACCAGAAATACAGGAGGATAAGGTAGAATATAAAACCTGTTGGCTGCAGGCCTTTTGAAAACAGCTGAATGTAACCATAATTCATCAGTGTGCTGCTAGCCACCAGAAGGGTTAAAATCAACAATGTTGGACTCTATGAAAAGGTCTGAATCTGAGCTTTAAATTGAGGTGTCACTCCAGTAAATCAGATCATGCTAGCCTGAAGGACCAGGCTAAATATACAGAACAGATTTGACCTCTGACCCAGCTCTGAAAGCTGTGTGGTATTGACCACACTAAATGTCTGATTTTAAGCAGCCAGGTTGTGCTATGATGGAAAGCCAACAATTGATGGAAAGAAGAGAACCTAAGCTTTAATTTGATGTGCAACATGTTTGATTTGAAGCAGGTTTACCAGAAATACAGGAGGATAAGGTAGAATATAAAACCTGTTGGCTGCAGGCCTTTTGAAAACAGCTGAATGTAACCATAATTCATCAGTGTGCTGCTAGCCACCAGAAGGGGTAAAATCAACAATGTTGGACTCTATGAAAAGGTCTGAATCTGAGGTTTACATGGAGGTATCACTCCAGTAAATCAGATCATGCTAGCCTGAAAGACCAGGCTAAATATACAGAACAGATTTGACCTCTGACCCAGCTCTGAAAGCTGTGTGGTATTGACCACACTAAATGTCTGATTTTAAGCAGCCAGGTTGTGCTATGATGGAAAGCCAACAATTGATGGAAAGAAGAGAACCTAAGCTTTAATTTGATGTGCAACATGTTTGATTTGAAGCAGGTTTACCAGAAATACAGGAGGATAAGGTAGAATATAAAACCTGTTGGCTGCAGGCCTTTTGAAAACAGCTGAATGTAACCATAATTCATCAGTGTGCTGCTAGCCACCAGAAGGGGTAAAATCAACAATGTTGGACTCTATGAAAAGGTCTGAATCTGAGCTTTAAATTGAGGTGTCACTCCAGTAAATCAGATCATGCTAGCCTGAAGGACCAGGCTAAATATACAGAACAGATTTGACCTCTGACCCAGCTCTGAAAGCTGTGTGGTATTAACCACACTAAATGTCTGATTTTAAGCAGCCAGGTTGTGCTATGATGGAAAGCCAACAATTGATGGAAAGAAGAGAACCTAAGCTTTAATTTGATGTGCAACATGTTTGATTTGAAGCAGGTTTACCAGAAATACAGGAGGATAAGGTAGAATATAAAACCTGTTGGCTGCAGGCCTTTTGAAAACAGCTGAATGTAACCATAATTCATCAGTGTGCTGCTAGCCACCAGAAGGGGTAAAATCAACAATGTTGGACTCTATGAAAAGGTCTGAATCTGAGCTTTAAATTGAGGTGTCACTCCAGTAAATCAGATCATGCTAGCCTGAAGGACCAGGCTAAATATACAGAACAGATTTGACCTCTGACCCAGCTCTGAAAGCTGTGTGGTATTAACCACACTAAATGTCTGATTTTAAGCAGCCAGGTTGTGCTATGATGGAAAGCCAACAATTGATGGAAAGAAGAGAACCTAAGCTTTAATTTGATGTGCAACATGTTTGATTTGAAGCAGGTTTACCAGAAATACAGGAGGATAAGGTAGAATATAAAACCTGTTGGCTGCAGGCCTTTTGAAAACAGCTGAATGTAACCATAATTCATCAGTGTGCTGCTAGCCACCAGAAGGTTTAAAATGAACAATATTGGACTCTATGAAAAGGTCTGAATCTGAGCTTTAAATTGAGGTGTCACTCCAGTAAATCAGATCATGCTAGCCTGAAGGACCAGGCTAAATATACAGAACAGATTTGACCTCTGACCCAGCTCTGAAAGCTGTGTGGTATTGACCACACTAAATGTCTGATTTTAAGCAGCCAGGTTGTGCTATGATGGAAAGCCAACAATTGATGGAAAGAAGAGAACCTAAGCTTTTATTTGATGTGCAACATGTTTGATTTGAAGCAGGTTTACCAGAAATACAGGAGGATACTTTAGAATATAAAACCAGTTGGCTGCAGGCCTTTTGAAAACAGCTGAATATAACCATAATTCATCAGTGTGCTGCTAGCCACCAGAATGTTTAAAATGAACAATGTTGGACTCTATGAAAAGGTCTGAATCTGAGCTTTAAATTGAGGTGTCACTCCAGTAAATCAGATCATGCTAGCCTGAAAGACCAGGCTAAATATACAGAACAGATTTGACCTCTGACCCAGCTCTGAAAGCTGTGTGGTATTGACCACACTAAATGTCTGATTTTAAGCAGCCAGGTTGTGCTATGATGGAAAGCCAACAATTGATGGAAAGAAGAGAACCTAAGCTTTAATTTGATGTGCAACATGTTTGATTTGAAGCAGGTTTACCAGAAATACAGGAGGATACTTTAGAATATAAAACCAGTTGGCTGCAGGCCTTTTAAAAACAGCTGAATATAACCATAATTCATCAGTGTGCTGCTAGCCACCAGAAGGTTTAAAATGAACAATGTTGGAGTCTATGAAAAGGTCTGAATCTGAGCTTTAAATTGAGGTGTCACTCCAGTAAATCAGATCATGCTAGCCTGAAGGACCAGGCTAAATATACAGAACAGATTTGACCTCTGACCCAGCTCTGAAAGTTGTGTGGTATTGACCACACTAAATGTCTGATTTTAAGCAGCCAGCTTGTGCTATGATGGAAAGCCAACAATTGATGGAAAGAAGAGAACCTAAGCTTTAATTTGATGTGCAACATGTTTGATTTGAAGCAGGTTTACCAGAAATACAGGAGGATAAGGTAGAATATAAAACCTGTTGGCTGCAGGCCTTTTGCAAACAGCTGAATGTAACCATAATTCATCAGTGTGCTGCTAGCCACCAGAAGGGGTAAAATCAACAATGTTGGACTCTATGAAAAGGTCTGAATCTGAGCTTTAAATTGAGGTGTCACTCCAGTAAATCAGATCATGCTAGCCTGAAGGACCAGGCTAAATATACAGAACAGATTTGACCTCTGACCCAGCTCTGAAAGCTGTGTGGTATTGACCACACTAAATGTCTGATTTTAAGCAGCCAGGTTGTGCTATGATGGAAAGCCAACAATTGATGGAAAGAAGAGAACCTAAGCTTTAATTTGATGCGCAACATGTTTGATTTGAAGCAGGTTTACCAGAAATACAGGAGGATAAGTTAGAATATAAAACCTGTTGGCTACAGGCCTTTTAAAAACAGCTGAATATAACCATAATTCATTAGTGTGCTGCTAGCCACCAGAAGGTTTAAAATGAACAATATTGGACTCTATGAAAAGGTCTGAATCTGAGCTTTAAAGTGAGGTGTCATTCCAGTAAATCAGATCATGCTAGCCTGAAAGACCAGGCTAAATATACAGAACAGATTTGACCTCTGACCCAGCTCTGAAAGCTGTGTGGTATTGACCACACTAAATGTCTGATTTTAAGCAGCCAGGTTGTGCTATGATGGAAAGCCAACAATTGATGGAAAGAAGAGAACCTAAGCTTTAATTTGATGTGCAACATGTTTGATTTGAAGCAGGTTTACCAGAAATACAGGAGGATACTTTAGAATATAAAACCAGTTGGCTGCAGGCCTTTTAAAAACAGCTGAATATAACCATAATTCATCAGTGTGCTGCTAGCCACCAGAAGGTTTAAAATGAACAATGTTGGAGTCTATGAAAAGGTCTGAATCTGAGCTTTAAATTGAGGTGTCACTCCAGTAAATCAGATCATGCTAGCCTGAAAGACCAGGCTAAATATACAGAACAGATTTGACCTCTGACCCAGCTCTGAAAGTTGTGTGGTATTGACCACACTAAATGTCTGATTTTAAGCAGCCAGCTTGTGCTATGATGGAAAGCCAACAATTGATGGAAAGAAGAGAACCTAAGCTTTAATTTGATGTGCAACATGTTTGATTTGAAGCAGGTTTACCAGAAATACAGGAGGATAAGGTAGAATATAAAACCTGTTGGCTGCAGGCCTTTTGAAAACAGCTGAATGTAACCATAATTCATCAGTGTGCTGCTAGCCACCAGAAGGGGTAAAATCAACAATGTTGGACTCTATGAAAAGGTCTGAATCTGAGCTTTAAATTGAGGTGTCACTCCAGTAAATCAGATCATGCTAGCCTGAAGGACCAGGCTAAATATACAGAACAGATTTGACCTCTGACCCAGCTCTGAAAGCTGTGTGGTATTGACCACACTAAATGTCTGATTTTAAGCAGCCAGGTTGTGCTATGATGGAAAGTCAACCATTGATGGAAAGAAGAGAACCTAAGCTTTAATTTGATGTGCAACATGTTTGATTTGAAGCAGGTTTACCAGAAATACAGGAGGATAAGGTAGAATATAAAACCTGTTGGCTGCAGGCCTTTTGAAAACAGCTGAATGTAACCATAATTCATCAGTGTGCTGCTAGCCACCAGAAGGGGTAAAATCAACAATGTTGGACTCTATGAAAAGGTCTGAATCTGAGCTTTAAATTGAGGTGTCACTCCAGTAAATCAGATGATGCTAGCCTGAAGGACCAGGCTAAATATACAGAACAGATTTGACCTCTGACCCAGCTCTGAAAGCTGTGTGGTATTGACCACACTAAATGTCTGATTTTAAGCAGCCAGGTTGTGCCATGATGGAAAGCCAACAATTGATGGAAAGAAGAGAACCTAAGCTTTAATTTGATGCGCAACATGTTTGATTTGAAGCAGGTTTACCAGAAATACAGGAGGATAAGTTAGAATATAAAACCTGTTGGCTACAGGCCTTTTAAAAACAGCTGAATATAACCATAATTCATCAGTGTGCTGCTAGCCACCAGAAGGTTTAAAATGAACAATGTTGGAGTCTATGAAAAGGTCTGAATCTGAGCTTTAAATTGAGGTGTCACTCCAGTAAATCAGATCATGCTAGCCTGAAAGACCAGGCTAAATATACAGAACAGATTTGACCTCTGACCCAGCTCTGAAAGCTGTGTGGTATTGACCACACTGAATGTCTGATTTTAAGCAGCCAGGTTGTGCTATGATGGAAAGCCAACAATTGATGGAAAGAAGAGAACCTAAGCTTTAATTTGATGTGCAACATGTTTGATTTGAAGCAGGTTTACCAGAAATACAGGAGGATAAGGTAGAATATAAAACCTGTTGGCTGCAGGCCTTTTGAAAACAGCTGAATGTAACCATAATTCATCAGTGTGCTGCTAGCCACCAGAAGGGGTAAAATCAACAATGTTGGACTCTATGAAAAGGTCTGAATCTGAGCTTTAAATTGAGGTGTCACTCCAGTAAATCAGATCATGCTAGCCTGAAGGACCAGGCTAAATATACAGAACAGATTTGACCTCTGACCCAGCTCTGAAAGCTGTGTGGTATTGACCACACTAAATGTCTGATTTTAAGCAGCCAGGTTGTGCTATGATGGAAAGCCAACAATTGATGGAAAGAAGAGAACCTAAGCTTTAATTTGATGTGCAACATGTTTGATTTGAAGCAGGTTTACCAGAAATACAGGAGGATACTTTAGAATATAAAACCAGTTGGCTGCAGGCCTTTTAAAAACAGCTGAATATAACCATAATTCATCAGTGTGCTGCTAGCCACCAGAAGGTTTAAAATGAACAATGTTGGAGTCTATGAAAAGGTCTGAATCTGAGCTTTAAATTGAGGTGTCACTCCAGTAAATCAGATCATGCTAGCCTGAAAGACCAGGCTAAATATACAGAACAGATTTGACCTCTGACCCAGCTCTGAAAGTTGTGTGGTATTGACCACACTAAATGTCTGATTTTAAGCAGCCAGCTTGTGCTATGATAGAAAGCCAACAATTGATGGAAAGAAGAGAACCTAAGCTTTAATTTGTTGTGCAACATGTTTGATTTGAAGCAGGTTTACCAGAAATACAGGAGGATAAGGTAGAATATAAAACCTGTTGGCTGCAGGCCTTTTGAAAACAGCTGAATGTAACCATAATTCATCAGTGTGCTGCTAGCCACCAGAAGGGGTAAAATCAACAATGTTGGACTCTATGAAAAGGTCTGAATCTGAGCTTTAAATTGAGGTGTCACTCCAGTAAATCAGATCATGCTAGCCTGAAGGACCAGGCTAAATATACAGAACACATTTGACCTCTGACCCAGCTCTGAAAGCTGTGTGGTATTGACCACACTAAATGTCTGATTTTAAGCAGCCAGGTTGTGCTATGATGGAAAGCCAACAATTGATGGAAAGAAGAGAACCTAAGCTTTAATTTGATGCGCAACATGTTTGATTTGAAGCAGGTTTACCAGAAATACAGGAGGATAAGGTAGAATATAAAACCTGTTGGCTGCAGGCCTTTTGAAAACAGCTGAATGTAACCATAATTCATCAGTGTGCTGCTAGCCACCAGAAGGGTTAAAATCAACAATGTTGGACTCTATGAAAAGGTCTGAATCTGAGGTTTACATGGAGGTATCACTCCAGTAAATCAGATCATGCTAGCCTGAAAGACCAGGCTAAATATACAGAACAGATTTGACCTCTGACCCAGCTCTGAAAGCTGTGTGGTATTGACCACACTAAATGTCTGATTTTAAGCAGCCAGGTTGTGCTATGATGGAAAGCCAACAATTGATGGAAAGAAGAGAACCTAAGCTTTAATTTGATGTGCAACATGTTTGATTTGAAGCAGGTTTACCAGAAATACAGGAGGATAAGTTAGAATATAAAACCAGTTGGCTGCAGGCCTTTTGAAAACAGCTGAATGTAACCATAATTCATCAGTGTGCTGCTAGCCACCAGAAGGGGTAAAATCAACAATGTTGGACTCTATGAAAAGTTCTGAATCTGAGGTTTACATGGAGGTATCACTCCAGTAAATCAGATCATGCTAGCCTGAAAGACCAGGCTAAATATACAGAACAGATTTGACCTCTGACCCAGCTCTGAAAGCTGTGTGGTATTGACCACACTAAATGTCTGATTTTAAGCAGCCAGGTTGTGCTATGATGGAAAGCCAACAATTGATGGAAAGAAGAGAACCTAAGCTTTAATTTGATGTGCAACATGTTTGATTTGAAGCAGGTTTACCAGAAATACAGGAGGATACTTTAGAATATAAAACCAGTTGGCTGCAGGCCTTTTAAAAACAGCTGAATATAACCATAATTCATCAGTGTGCTGCTAGCCACCAGAAGGTTTAAAATGAACAATGTTGGAGTCTATGAAAAGGTCTGAATCTGAGCTTTAAATTGAGGTGTCACTCCAGTAAATCAGATCATGCTAGCCTGAAAGACCAGGCTAAATATACAGAACAGATTTGACCTCTGACCCAGCTCTGAAAGTTGTGTGGTATTGACCACACTAAATGTCTGATTTTAAGCAGCCAGCTTGTGCTATGATGGAAAGCCAACAATTGATGGAAAGAAGAGAACCTAAGCTTTAATTTGTTGTGCAACATGTTTGATTTGAAGCAGGTTTACCAGAAATACAGGAGGATAAGGTAGAATATAAAACCTGTTGGCTGCAGGCCTTTTGAAAACAGCTGAATGTAACCATAATTCATCAGTGTGCTGCTAGCCACCAGAAGGGGTAAAATCAACAATGTTGGACTCTATGAAAAGGTCTGAATCTGAGCTTTAAATTGAGGTGTCACTCCAGTAAATCAGATCATGCTAGCCTGAAGGACCAGGCTAAATATACAGAACAGATTTGACCTCTGACCCAGCTCTGAAAGCTGTGTGGTATTGACCACACTAAATGTCTGATTTTAAGCAGCCAGGTTGTGCTATGATGGAAAGCCAACAATTGATGGAAAGAAGAGAACCTAAGCTTTAATTTGATGCGCAACATGTTTGATTTGAAGCAGGTTTACCAGAAATACAGGAGGATAAGGTAGAATATAAAACCTGTTGGCTGCAGGCCTTTTGAAAACAGCTGAATGTAACCATAATTCATCAGTGTGCTGCTAGCCACCAGAAGGGTTAAAATCAACAATGTTGGACTCTATGAAAAGGTCTGAATCTGAGGTTTACATGGAGGTATCACTCCAGTAAATCAGATCATGCTAGCCTGAAAGACCAGGCTAAATATACAGAACAGATTTGACCTCTGACCCAGCTCTGAAAGCTGTGTGGTATTGACCACACTAAATGTCTGATTTTAAGCAGCCAGGTTGTGCTATGATGGAAAGCCAACAATTGATGGAAAGAAGAGAACCTAAGCTTTAATTTGATGTGCAACATGTTTGATTTGAAGCAGGTTTACCAGAAATACAGGAGGATAAGTTAGAATATAAAACCAGTTGGCTGCAGGCCTTTTGAAAACAGCTGAATGTAACCATAATTCATCAGTGTGCTGCTAGCCACCAGAAGGGGTAAAATCAACAATGTTGGACTCTATGAAAAGTTCTGAATCTGAGGTTTACATGGAGGTATCACTCCAGTAAATCAGATCATGCTAGCCTGAAAGACCAGGCTAAATATACAGAACAGATTTGACCTCTGACCCAGCTCTGAAAGCTGTGTGGTATTGACCACACTAAATGTCTGATTTTAAGCAGCCAGGTTGTGCTATGATGGAAAGCCAACAATTGATGGAAAGAAGAGAACCTAAGCTTTAATTTGATGTGCAACATGTTTGATTTGAAGCAGGTTTACCAGAAATACAGGAGGATACTTTAGAATATAAAACCAGTTGGCTGCAGGCCTTTTAAAAACAGCTGAATATAACCATAATTCATCAGTGTGCTGCTAGCCACCAGAAGGTTTAAAATGAACAATGTTGGAGTCTATGAAAAGGTCTGAATCTGAGCTTTAAATTGAGGTGTCACTCCAGTAAATCAGATCATGCTAGCCTGAAAGACCAGGCTAAATATACAGAACAGATTTGACCTCTGACCCAGCTCTGAAAGTTGTGTGGTATTGACCACACTAAATGTCTGATTTTAAGCAGCCAGCTTGTGCTATGATGGAAAGCCAACAATTGATGGAAAGAAGAGAACCTAAGCTTTAATTTGATGTGCAACATGTTTGATTTGAAGCAGGTTTACCAGAAATACAGGAGGATAAGTTAGAATATAAAACCAGTTGGCTGCAGGCCTTTTGAAAACAGCTGAATGTAACCATAATTCATCAGTGTGCTGCTAGCCACCAGAAGGTTTAAAATGAACAATGTTGGAGTCTATGAAAAGGTCTGAATCTGAGCTTTAAATTGAGGTGTCACTCCAGTAAATCAGATCATGCTAGCCTGAAAGACCAGGCTAAATATACAGAACAGATTTGACCTCTGACCCAGCTCTGAAAGCTGTGTGGTATTGACCACACTAAATGTCTGATTTTAAGCAGCCAGGTTGTGCTATGATGGAAAGCCAACAATTGATGGAAAGAAGAGAACCTAAGCTTTAATTTGATGTGCAACATGTTTGATTTGAAGCAGGTTTACCAGAAATACAGGAGGATAAGGTAGAATATAAAACCTGTTGGCTGCAGGCCTTTTGAAAACAGCTGAATGTAACCATAATTCATCAGTGTGCTGCTAGCCACCAGAAGGGGTAAAATCAACAATGTTGGACTCTATGAAAAGGTCTGAATCTGAGCTTTAAATTGAGGTGTCACTCCAGTAAATCAGATCATGCTAGCCTGAAGGACCAGGCTAAATATACAGAACAGATTTGACCTCTGACCCAGCTCTGAAAGCTGTGTGGTATTGACCACACTAAATGTCTGATTTTAAGCAGCCAGGTTGTGCTATGATGGAAAGCCAACAATTGATGGAAAGAAGAGAACCTAAGCTTTAATTTGATGTGCAACATGTTTGATTTGAAGCAGGTTTACCAGAAATACAGGAGGATACTTTAGAATATAAAACCAGTTGGCTGCAGGCCTTTTAAAAACAGCTGAATATAACCATAATTCATCAGTGTGCTGCTAGCCACCAGAAGGTTTAAAATGAACAATGTTGGAGTCTATGAAAAGGTCTGAATCTGAGCTTTAAATTGAGGTGTCACTCCAGTAAATCAGATCATGCTAGCCTGAAAGACCAGGCTAAATATACAGAACAGATTTGACCTCTGACCCAGCTCTGAAAGTTGTGTGGTATTGACCACACTAAATGTCTGATTTTAAGCAGCCAGCTTGTGCTATGATAGAAAGCCAACAATTGATGGAAAGAAGAGAACCTAAGCTTTAATTTGTTGTGCAACATGTTTGATTTGAAGCAGGTTTACCAGAAATACAGGAGGATAAGGTAGAATATAAAACCTGTTGGCTGCAGGCCTTTTGAAAACAGCTGAATGTAACCATAATTCATCAGTGTGCTGCTAGCCACCAGAAGGGGTAAAATCAACAATGTTGGACTCTATGAAAAGGTCTGAATCTGAGCTTTAAATTGAGGTGTCACTCCAGTAAATCAGATCATGCTAGCCTGAAGGACCAGGCTAAATATACAGAACAGATTTGACCTCTGACCCAGCTCTGAAAGCTGTGTGGTATTGACCACACTAAATGTCTGATTTTAAGCAGCCAGGTTGTGCTATAATGGAAAGCCAACAATTGATGGAAAGAAGAGAACCTAAGCTTTAATTTGATGTGCAACATGTTTGATTTGAAGCAGGTTTACCAGAAATACAGGAGGATAAGGTAGAATATAAAACCTGTTGGCTGCAGGCCTTTTGAAAACAGCTGAATGTAACCATAATTCATCAGTGTGCTGCTAGCCACCAGAAGGGGTAAAATCAACAATGTTGGACTCTATGAAAAGGTCTGAATCTGAGCTTTAAATTGAGGTGTCACTCCAGTAAATCAGATCATGCTAGCCTGAAGGACCAGGCTAAATATACAGAACAGATTTGACCTCTGACCCAGCTCTGAAAGCTGTGTGGTATTGACCACACTAAATGTCTGATTTTAAGCAGCCAGGTTGTGCTATGATGGAAAGCCAACAATTGATGGAAAGAAGAGAACCTAAGCTTTAATTTGATGCGCAACATGTTTGATTTGAAGCAGGTTTACCAGAAATACAGGAGGATAAGGTAGAATATAAAACCTGTTGGCTGCAGGCCTTTTGAAAACAGCTGAATGTAACCATAATTCATCAGTGTGCTGCTAGCCACCAGAAGGGTTAAAATCAACAATGTTGGACTCTATGAAAAGGTCTGAATCTGAGGTTTACATGGAGGTATCACTCCAGTAAATCAGATCATGCTAGCCTGAAAGACCAGGCTAAATATACAGAACAGATTTGACCTCTGACCCAGCTCTGAAAGCTGTGTGGTATTGACCACACTAAATGTCTGATTTTAAGCAGCCAGGTTGTGCTATGATGGAAAGCCAACAATTGATGGAAAGAAGAGAACCTAAGCTTTAATTTGATGTGCAACATGTTTGATTTGAAGCAGGTTTACCAGAAATACAGGAGGATAAGTTAGAATATAAAACCAGTTGGCTGCAGGCCTTTTGAAAACAGCTGAATGTAACCATAATTCATCAGTGTGCTGCTAGCCACCAGAAGGGGTAAAATCAACAATGTTGGACTCTATGAAAAGTTCTGAATCTGAGGTTTACATGGAGGTATCACTCCAGTAAATCAGATCATGCTAGCCTGAAAGACCAGGCTAAATATACAGAACAGATTTGACCTCTGACCCAGCTCTGAAAGCTGTGTGGTATTGACCACACTAAATGTCTGATTTTAAGCAGCCAGGTTGTGCTATGATGGAAAGCCAACAATTGATGGAAAGAAGAGAACCTAAGCTTTAATTTGATGTGCAACATGTTTGATTTGAAGCAGGTTTACCAGAAATACAGGAGGATACTTTAGAATATAAAACCAGTTGGCTGCAGGCCTTTTAAAAACAGCTGAATATAACCATAATTCATCAGTGTGCTGCTAGCCACCAGAAGGTTTAAAATGAACAATGTTGGAGTCTATGAAAAGGTCTGAATCTGAGCTTTAAATTGAGGTGTCACTCCAGTAAATCAGATCATGCTAGCCTGAAAGACCAGGCTAAATATACAGAACAGATTTGACCTCTGACCCAGCTCTGAAAGTTGTGTGGTATTGACCACACTAAATGTCTGATTTTAAGCAGCCAGCTTGTGCTATGATGGAAAGCCAACAATTGATGGAAAGAAGAGAACCTAAGCTTTAATTTGATGTGCAACATGTTTGATTTGAAGCAGGTTTACCAGAAATACAGGAGGATAAGTTAGAATATAAAACCAGTTGGCTGCAGGCCTTTTGAAAACAGCTGAATGTAACCATAATTCATCAGTGTGCTGCTAGCCACCAGAAGGGGTAAAATCAACAATGTTGGACTCTATGAAAAGTTCTGAATCTGAGGTTTACATGGAGGTATCACTCCAGTAAATCAGATCATGCTAGCCTGAAAGACCAGGCTAAATATACAGAACAGATTTGACCTCTGACCCAGCTCTGAAAGCTGTGTGGTATTGACCACACTAAATGTCTGATTTTAAGCAGCCAGGTTGTGCTATGATGGAAAGCCAACAATTGATGGAAAGAAGAGAACCTAAGCTTTAATTTGATATGCAACATGTTTGATTTGAAGCAGGTTTACCAGAAATACAGGAGGATACTTTAGAATATAAAACCAGTTGGCTGCAGGCCTTTTAAAAACAGCTGAATATAACCATAATTCATCAGTGTGCTGCTAGCCACCAGAAGGTTTAAAATGAACAATGTTGGAGTCTATGAAAAGGTCTGAATCTGAGCTTTAAATTGAGGTGTCACTCCAGTAAATCAGATCATGCTAGCCTGAAAGACCAGGCTAAATATACAGAACAGATTTGACCTCTGACCCAGCTCTGAAAGTTGTGTGGTATTGACCACACTAAATGTCTGATTTTAAGCAGCCAGCTTGTGCTATGATGGAAAGCCAACAATTGATGGAAAGAAGAGAACCTAAGCTTTAATTTGATGTGCAACATGTTTGATTTGAAGCAGGTTTACCAGAAATACAGGAGGATAAGGTAGAATATAAAACCAGTTGGCTGCAGGCCTTTTGAAAACAGCTGAATGTAACCATAATTCATCAGTGTGCTGCTAGCCACCAGAAGGGGTAAAATCAACAATGTTGGACTCTATGAAAAGGTCTGAATCTGAGCTTTAAATTGAGGTGTCACTCCAGTAAATCAGATCATGCTAGCCTGAAGGACCAGGCTAAATATACAGAACAGATTTGACCTCTGACCCAGCTCTGAAAGCTGTGTGGTATTGACCACACTAAATGTCTGATTTTAAGCAGCCAGGTTGTGCTATAATGGAAAGCCAACAATTGATGGAAAGAAGAGAACCTAAGCTTTAATTTGATGTGCAACATGTTTGATTTGAAGCAGGTTTACCAGAAATACAGGAGGATAAGGTAGAATATAAAACCTGTTGGCTGCAGGCCTTTTGAAAACAGCTGAATGTAACCATAATTCATCAGTGTGCTGCTAGCCACCAGAAGGGGTAAAATCAACAATGTTGGACTCTATGAAAAGGTCTGAATCTGAGCTTTAAATTGAGGTGTCACTCCAGTAAATCAGATCATGCTAGCCTGAAGGACCAGGCTAAATATACAGAACAGATTTGACCTCTGACCCAGCTCTGAAAGCTGTGTGGTATTGACCACACTAAATGTCTGATTTTAAGCAGCCAGGTTGTGCTATGATGGAAAGCCAACAATTGATGGAAAGAAGAGAACCTAAGCTTTAATTTGATGTGCAACAAGTTTGATTTGAAGCAGGTTTACCAGAAATACAGGAGGATACTTTAGAATATAAAACCAGTTGGCTGCAGGCCTTTTAAAAACAGCTGAATATAACCATAATTCATCAGTGTGCTGCTAGCCACCAGAAGGTTTAAAATGAACAATGTTGGAGTCTATGAAAAGGTCTGAATCTGAGCTTTAAATTGAGGTGTCACTCCAGTAAATCAGATCATGCTAGCCTGAAAGACCAGGCTAAATATACAGAACAGATTTGACCTCTGACCCAGCTCTGAAAGTTGTGTGGTATTGACCACACTAAATGTCTGATTTTAAGCAGCCAGCTTGTGCTATGATGGAAAGCCAACAATTGATGGAAAGAAGAGAACCTAAGCTTTAATTTGATGTGCAACATGTTTGATTTGAAGCAGGTTTACCAGAAATACAGGAGGATAAGGTAGAATATAAAACCAGTTGGCTGCAGGCCTTTTGAAAACAGCTGAATGTAACCATAATTCATCAGTGTGCTGCTAGCCACCAGAAGGGTTAAAATCAACAATGTTGGACTCTATGAAAAGGTCTGAATCTGAGGTTTACATGGAGGTATCACTCCAGTAAATCAGATCATGCTAGCCTGAAAGACCAGGCTAAATATACAGAACAGATTTGACCTCTGACCCAGCTCTGAAAGCTGTGTGGTATTGACCACACTAAATGTCTGATTTTAAGCAGCCAGGTTGTGCTATGATGGAAAGTCAAAAATTGTTGGAAAGAAGAGAACCTAAGCTTTAATTTGATGTGCAACATGTTTGATTTGAAGCAGGTTTACCAGAAATACAGGAGGATAAGTTAGAATATAAAACCAGTTGGCTGCAGGCCTTTTAAAAACAGCTGAATATAACCATAATTCATCAGTGTGCTGCTAGCCACCAGAAGGTTTAAAATGAACAATGTTGGAGTCTATGAAAAGGTCTGAATCTGAGCTTTAAATTGAGGTGTCACTCCAGTAAATCAGATCATGCTAGCCTGAAAGACCAGGCTAAATATACAGAACAGATTTGACCTCTGACCCAGCTCTGAAAGTTGTGTGGTATTGACCACACTAAATGTCTGATTTTAAGCAGCCAGCTTGTGCTATGATGGAAAGCCAACAATTGATGGAAAGAAGAGAACCTAAGCTTTAATTTGATGTGCAACATGTTTGATTTGAAGCAGGTTTACCAGAAATACAGGAGGATAAGGTAGAATATAAAACCTGTTGGCTGCAGGCCTTTTGCAAACAGCTGAATGTAACCATAATTCATCAGTGTGCTGCTAGCCACCAGAAGGGGTAAAATCAACAATGTTGGACTCTATGAAAAGGTCTGAATCTGAGCTTTAAATTGAGGTGTCACTCCAGTAAATCAGATCATGCTAGCCTGAAGGACCAGGCTAAATATACAGAACAGATTTGACCTCTGACCCAGCTCTGAAAGCTGTGTGGTATTGACCACACTAAATGTCTGATTTTAAGCAGCCAGGTTGTGCTATGATGGAAAGCCAACAATTAATGGAAAGAAGAGAACCTAAGCTTTAATTTGATGTGCAACATGTTTGATTTGAAGCAGGTTTACCAGAAATACAGGAGGATAAGTTAGAATATAAAACCTGTTGGCTGCAGGCCTTTTGAAAACAGCTGAATGTAACCATAATTCATCAGTGTGCTGCTAGCCACCAGAAGGGGTAAAATCAACAATGTTGGACTCTATGAAAAGGTCTGAATCTGAGCTTTAAATTGAGGTGTCACTCCAGTAAATCAGATCATGCTAGCCTGAAGGACCAGGCTAAATATACAGAACAGATTTGACCTCTGACCCAGCTCTGAAAGCTGTGTGGTATTGACCACACTAAATGTCTGATTTTAAGCAGCCAGGTTGTGCTATGATGGAAAGCCAACAATTGATGGAAAGAAGAGAACCTAAGCTTTAATTTGATGTGCAACATGTTTGATTTGAAGCAGGTTTACCAGAAATACAGGAGGATAAGTTAGAATATAAAACCAGTTGGCTGCAGGCCTTTTGAAAACAGCTGAATGTAACCATAATTCATCAGTGTGCTGCTAGCCACCAGAAGGGGTAAAATCAACAATGTTGGACTCTATGAAAAGTTCTGAATCTGAGGTTTACATGGAGGTATCACTCCAGTAAATCAGATCATGCTAGCCTGAAAGACCAGGCTAAATATACAGAACAGATTTGACCTCTGACCCAGCTCTGAAAGCTGTGTGGTATTGACCACACTAAATGTCTGATTTTAAGCAGCCAGGTTGTGCTATGATGGAAAGCCAACAATTGATGGAAAGAAGAGAACCTAAGCTTTAATTTGATGTGCAACATGTTTGATTTGAAGCAGGTTTACCAGAAATACAGGAGGATACTTTAGAATATAAAACCAGTTGGCTGCAGGCCTTTTAAAAACAGCTGAATATAACCATAATTCATCAGTGTGCTGCTAGCCACCAGAAGGTTTAAAATGAACAATGTTGGAGTCTATGAAAAGGTCTGAATCTGAGCTTTAAATTGAGGTGTCACTCCAGTAAATCAGATCATGCTAGCCTGAAAGACCAGGCTAAATATACAGAACAGATTTGACCTCTGACCCAGCTCTGAAAGTTGTGTGGTATTGACCACACTAAATGTCTGATTTTAAGCAGCCAGCTTGTGCTATGATGGAAAGCCAACAATTGATGGAAAGAAGAGAACCTAAGCTTTAATTTGATGTGCAACATGTTTGATTTGAAGCAGGTTTACCAGAAATACAGGAGGATAAGGTAGAATATAAAACCTGTTGGCTGCAGGCCTTTTGAAAACAGCTGAATGTAACCATAATTCATCAGTGTGCTGCTAGCCACCAGAAGGGGTAAAATCAACAATGTTGGACTCTATGAAAAGTTCTGAATCTGAGCTTTAAATTGAGGTGTCACTCCAGTAAATCAGATCATGCTAGCCTGAAGGACCAGGCTAAATATACAGAACAGATTTGACCTCTGACCCAGCTCTGAAAGCTGTGTGGTATTGACCACACTAAATGTCTGATTTTAAGCAGCCAGCTTGTGCTATAATGGAAAGCCAACAATTGATGGAAAGAAGAGAACCTAAGCTTTAATTTGATGTGCAACATGTTTGATTTGAAGCAGGTTTACCAGAAATACAGGAGGATAAGGTAGAATATAAAACCTGTTGGCTGCAGGCCTTTTGAAAACAGCTGAATGTAACCATAATTCATCAGTGTGCTGCTAGCCACCAGAAGGGGTAAAATCAACAATGTTGGACTCTATGAAAAGGTCTGAATCTGAGCTTTAAATTGAGGTGTCACTCCAGTAAATCAGATCATGCTAGCCTGAAGGACCAGGCTAAATATACAGAACAGATTTGACCTCTGACCCAGCTCTGAAAGCTGTGTGGTATTGACCACACTAAATGTCTGATTTTAAGCAGCCAGGTTGTGCTATCATGGAAAGCCAACAATTGATGGAAAGAAGAGAACCTAAGCTTTAATTTGATGTGCAACATGTTTGATTTGAAGCAGGTTTACCAGAAATACAGGAGGATACTTTAGAATATAAAACCAGTTGGCTGCAGGCCTTTTAAAAACAGCTGAATATAACCATAATTCATCAGTGTGCTGCTAGCCACCAGAAGGTTTAAAATGAACAATGTTGGAGTCTATGAAAAGGTCTGAATCTGAGCTTTAAATTGAGGTGTCACTCCAGTAAATCAGATCATGCTATCCTGAAAGACCAGGCTAAATATACAGAACAGATTTGACCTCTGACCCAGCTCTGAAAGTTGTGTGGTATTGACCACACTAAATGTCTGATTTTAAGCAGCCAGCTTGTGCTATGATGGAAAGCCAACAATTGATGGAAAGAAGAGAACCTAAGCTTTAATTTGATGTGCAACATGTTTGATTTGAAGCAGGTTTACCAGAAATACAGGAGGATAAGGTAGAATATAAAACCAGTTGGCTGCAGGCCTTTTGAAAACAGCTGAATGTAACCATAATTCATCAGTGTGCTGCTAGCCACCAGAAGGGTTAAAATCAACAATGTTGGACTCTATGAAAAGGTCTGAATCTGAGGTTTACATGGAGGTATCACTCCAGTAAATCAGATCATGCTAGCCTGAAAGACCAGGCTAAATATACAGAACAGATTTGACCTCTGACCCAGCTCTGAAAGCTGTGTGGTATTGACCACACTAAATGTCTGATTTTAAGCAGCCAGGTTGTGCTATGATGGAAAGTCAAAAATTGTTGGAAAGAAGAGAACCTAAGCTTTAATTTGATGTGCAACATGTTTGATTTGAAGCAGGTTTACCAGAAATACAGGAGGATAAGTTAGAATATAAAACCAGTTGGCTGCAGGCCTTTTGAAAACAGCTGAATGTAACCATAATTCATCAGTGTGCTGCTAGCCACCAGAAGGGGTAAAATCAACAATGTTGGACTCTATGAAAAGGTCTGAATCTGAGGTTTACATGGAGGTATCACTCCAGTAAATCAGATCATGCTAGCCTGAAAGACCAGGCTAAATATACAGAACAGATTTGACCTCTGACCCAGCTCTGAAAGCTGTGTGGTATTGACCACACTAAATGTCTGATTTTAAGCAGCCAGGTTGTGCTATGATGGAAAGCCAACAATTGATGGAAAGAAGAGAACCTAAGCTTTAATTTGATGTGCAACATGTTTGATTTGAAGCAGGTTTACCAGAAATACAGGAGGATACTTTAGAATATAAAACCAGTTGGCTGCAGGCCTTTTAAAAACAGCTGAATATAACCATAATTCATCAGTGTGCTGCTAGCCACCAGAAGGTTTAAAATGAACAATGTTGGAGTCTATGAAAAGGTCTGAATCTGAGCTTTAAATTGAGGTGTCACTCCAGTAAATCAGATCATGCTAGCCTGAAAGACCAGGCTAAATATACAGAACAGATTTGACCTCTGACCCAGCTCTGAAAGTTGTGTGGTATTGACCACACTAAATGTCTGATTTTAAGCAGCCAGCTTGTGCTATGATGGAAAGCCAACAATTGATGGAAAGAAGAGAACCTAAGCTTTAATTTGATGTGCAACATGTTTGATTTGAAGCAGGTTTACCAGAAATACAGGAGGATAAGGTAGAATATAAAACCTGTTGGCTGCAGGCCTTTTGCAAACAGCTGAATGTAACCATAATTCATCAGTGTGCTGCTAGCCACCAGAAGGGGTAAAATCAACAATGTTGGACTCTATGAAAAGGTCTGAATCTGAGCTTTAAATTGAGGTGTCACTCCAGTAAATCAGATCATGCTAGCCTGAAGGACCAGGCTAAATATACAGAACAGATTTGACCTCTGACCCAGCTCTGAAAGCTGTGTGGTATTGACCACACTAAATGTCTGATTTTAAGCAGCCAGGTTGTGCTATGATGGAAAGCCAACAATTGATGGAAAGAAGAGAACCTAAGCTTTAATTTGATGCGCAACATGTTTGATTTGAAGCAGGTTTACCAGAAATACAGGAGGATAAGTTAGAATATAAAACCTGTTGGCTGCAGGCCTTTTGAAAACAGCTGAATGTAACCATAATTCATCAGTGTGCTGCTAGCCACCAGAAGGGGTAAAATGAACAATGTTGGACTCTATGAAAAGGTCTGAATCTGAGCTTTAAATTGAGGTGTCACTCCAGTAAATCAGATCATGCTAGCCTGAAGGACCAGGCTAAATATACAGAACAGATTTGACCTCTGACCCAGCTCTGAAAGCTGTGTGGTATTGACCACACTAAATGTCTGATTTTAAGCAGCCAGGTTGCACTATGATGGAAAGCCAACAATTGATGGAAAGAAGAGAACCTAAGCTTTAATTTGATGTGCAACATGTTTGATTTGAAGCAGGTTTACCAGAAATACAGGAGGATAAGGTAGAATATAAAACCAGTTGGCTGCAGGCCTTTTGAAAACAGCTGAATATAACCATAATTCATCAGTGTGCTGCTAGCCACCAGAAGGGTTAAAATCAACAATGTTGGACTCTATGAAAAGGTCTGAATCTGAGGTTTACATGGAGGTATCATTCCAGTAAATCAGATCATGCTAGCCTGAAAGACCAGGCTAAATATACAGAACAGATTTGACCTCTGACCCAGCTCTGAAAGCTGTGTGGTATTGACCACACTAAATGTCTGATTTTAAGCAGCCAGGTTGTGCTATGATGGAAAGCCAACAATTAATGGAAAGAAGAGAACCTAAGCTTTAATTTGATGTGCAACATGTTTGATTTGAAGCAGGTTTACCAGAAATACAGGAGGATAAGTTAGAATATAAAACCTGTTGGCTGCAGGCCTTTTGAAAACAGCTGAATGTAACCATAATTCATCAGTGTGCTGCTAGCCACCAGAAGGGGTAAAATCAACAATGTTGGACTCTATGAAAAGGTCTGAATCTGAGCTTTAAATTGAGGTGTCACTCCAGTAAATCAGATCATGCTAGCCTGAAGGACCAGGCTAAATATACAGAACAGATTTGACCTCTGACCCAGCTCTGAAAGCTGTGTGGTATTGACCACACTAAATGTCTGATTTTAAGCAGCCAGGTTGTGCTATGATGGAAAGCCAACAATTGATGGAAAGAAGAGAACCTAAGCTTTAATTTGATGTGCAACATGTTTGATTTGAAGCAGGTTTACCAGAAATACAGGAGGATAAGGTAGAATATAAAACCTGTTGGCTGCAGGCCTTTTGAAAACAGCTGAATGTAACCATAATTCATCAGTGTGCTGCTAGCCACCAGAAGGGGTAAAATCAACAATGTTGGACTCTATGAAAAGGTCTGAATCTGAGGTTTACATGGAGGTATCACTCCAGTAAATCAGATCATGCTAGCCTGAAAGACCAGGCTAAATATACAGAACAGATTTGACCTCTGACCCAGCTCTGAAAGCTGTGTGGTATTGACCACACTAAATGTCTGATTTTAAGCAGCCAGGTTGTGCTATGATGGAAAGTCAAAAATTGTTGGAAAGAAGAGAACCTAAGCTTTAATTTGATGTGCAACATGTTTGATTTGAAGCAGGTTTACCAGAAATACAGGAGGATAAGTTAGAATATAAAACCAGTTGGCTGCAGGCCTTTTGAAAACAGCTGAATGTAACCATAATTCATCAGTGTGCTGCTAGCCACCAGAAGGGGTAAAATCAACAATGTTGGACTCTATGAAAAGGTCTGAATCTGAGGTTTACATGGAGGTATCACTCCAGTAAATCAGATCATGCTAGCCTGAAAGACCAGGCTAAATATACAGAACAGATTTGACCTCTGACCCAGCTCTGAAAGCTGTGTGGTATTGACCACACTAAATGTCTGATTTTAAGCAGCCAGGTTGTGCTATGATGGAAAGCCAACAATTGATGGAAAGAAGAGAACCTAAGCTTTAATTTGATGTGCAACATGTTTGATTTGAAGCAGGTTTACCAGAAATACAGGAGGATACTTTAGAATATAAAACCAGTTGGCTGCAGGCCTTTTAAAAACAGCTGAATATAACCATAATTCATCAGTGTGCTGCTAGCCACCAGAAGGTTTAAAATGAACAATGTTGGAGTCTATGAAAAGGTCTGAATCTGAGCTTTAAATTGAGGTGTCACTCCAGTAAATCAGATCATGCTAGCCTGAAAGACCAGGCTAAATATACAGAACAGATTTGACCTCTGACCCAGCTCTGAAAGTTGTGTGGTATTGACCACACTAAATGTCTGATTTTAAGCAGCCAGCTTGTGCTATGATGGAAAGCCAACAATTGATGGAAAGAAGAGAACCTAAGCTTTAATTTGATGTGCAACATGTTTGATTTGAAGCAGGTTTACCAGAAATACAGGAGGATAAGGTAGAATATAAAACCTGTTGGCTGCAGGCCTTTTGCAAACAGCTGAATGTAACCATAATTCATCAGTGTGCTGCTAGCCACCAGAAGGGGTAAAATCAACAATGTTGGACTCTATGAAAAGGTCTGAATCTGAGCTTTAAATTGAGGTGTCACTCCAGTAAATCAGATCATGCTAGCCTGAAGGACCAGGCTAAATATACAGAACAGATTTGACCTCTGACCCAGCTCTGAAAGCTGTGTGGTATTGACCACACTAAATGTCTGATTTTAAGCAGCCAGGTTGTGCTATGATGGAAAGCCAACAATTGATGGAAAGAAGAGAACCTAAGCTTTAATTTGATGCGCAACATGTTTGATTTGAAGCAGGTTTACCAGAAATACAGGAGGATAAGTTAGAATATAAAACCTGTTGGCTGCAGGCCTTTTGAAAACAGCTGAATGTAACCATAATTCATCAGTGTGCTGCTAGCCACCAGAAGGGGTAAAATGAACAATGTTGGACTCTATGAAAAGGTCTGAATCTGAGCTTTAAATTGAGGTGTCACTCCAGTAAATCAGATCATGCTAGCCTGAAGGACCAGGCTAAATATACAGAACAGATTTGACCTCTGACCCAGCTCTGAAAGCTGTGTGGTATTGACCACACTAAATGTCTGATTTTAAGCAGCCAGGTTGCACTATGATGGAAAGCCAACAATTGATGGAAAGAAGAGAACCTAAGCTTTAATTTGATGTGCAACATGTTTGATTTGAAGCAGGTTTACCAGAAATACAGGAGGATAAGGTAGAATATAAAACCAGTTGGCTGCAGGCCTTTTGAAAACAGCTGAATATAACCATAATTCATCAGTGTGCTGCTAGCCACCAGAAGGGTTAAAATCAACAATGTTGGACTCTATGAAAAGGTCTGAATCTGAGGTTTACATGGAGGTATCATTCCAGTAAATCAGATCATGCTAGCCTGAAAGACCAGGCTAAATATACAGAACAGATTTGACCTCTGACCCAGCTCTGAAAGCTGTGTGGTATTGACCACACTAAATGTCTGATTTTAAGCAGCCAGGTTGTGCTATGATTGAAAGCCAACAATTAATGGAAAGAAGAGAACCTAAGCTTTAATTTGATGTGCAACATGTTTGATTTGAAGCAGGTTTACCAGAAATACAGGAGGATAAGTTAGAATATAAAACCTGTTGGCTGCAGGCCTTTTGAAAACAGCTGAATGTAACCATAATTCATCAGTGTGCTGCTAGCCACCAGAAGGGGTAAAATCAACAATGTTGGACTCTATGAAAAGGTCTGAATCTGAGCTTTAAATTGAGGTGTCACTCCAGTAAATCAGATCATGCTAGCCTGAAGGACCAGGCTAAATATACAGAACAGATTTGACCTCTGACCCAGCTCTGAAAGCTGTGTGGTATTGACCACACTAAATGTCTGATTTTAAGCAGCCAGGTTGTGCTATGATGGAAAGCCAACAATTGATGGAAAGAAGAGAACCTAAGCTTTAATTTGATGTGCAACATGTTTGATTTGAAGCAGGTTTACCAGAAATACAGGAGGATAAGGTAGAATATAAAACCTGTTGGCTGCAGGCCTTTTGAAAACAGCTGAATGTAACCATAATTCATCAGTGTGCTGCTAGCCACCAGAAGGGGTAAAATCAACAATGTTGGACTCTATGAAAAGGTCTGAATCTGAGGTTTACATGGAGGTATCACTCCAGTAAATCAGATCATGCTAGCCTGAAAGACCAGGCTAAATATACAGAACAGATTTGACCTCTGACCCAGCTCTGAAAGCTGTGTGGTATTGACCACACTAAATGTCTGATTTTAAGCAGCCAGGTTGTGCTATGATGGAAAGTCAAAAATTGTTGGAAAGAAGAGAACCTAAGCTTTAATTTGATGTGCAACATGTTTGATTTGAAGCAGGTTTACCAGAAATACAGGAGGATAAGTTAGAATATAAAACCAGTTGGCTGCAGGCCTTTTGAAAACAGCTGAATGTAACCATAATTCATCAGTGTGCTGCTAGCCACCAGAAGGGGTAAAATCAACAATGTTGGACTCTATGAAAAGGTCTGAATCTGAGGTTTACATGGAGGTATCACTCCAGTAAATCAGATCATGCTAGCCTGAAAGACCAGGCTAAATATACAGAACAGATTTGACCTCTGACCCAGCTCTGAAAGCTGTGTGGTATTGACCACACTAAATGTCTGATTTTAAGCAGCCAGGTTGTGCTATGATGGAAAGCCAACAATTGATGGAAAGAAGAGAACCTAAGCTTTAATTTGATGTGCAACATGTTTGATTTGAAGCAGGTTTACCAGAAATACAGGAGGATAAGTTAGAATATAAAACCTGTTGGCTGCAGGCCTTTTGAAAACAGCTGAATGTAACCATAATTCATCAGTGTGCTGCTAGCCACCAGAAGGGGTAAAATGAACAATGTTGGACTCTATGAAAAGGTCTGAATCTGAGCTTTAAATTGAGGTGTCACTCCAGTAAATCAGATCATGCTAGCCTGAAGGACCAGGCTAAATATACAGAACAGATTTGACCTCTGACCCAGCTCTGAAAGCTGTGTGGTATTGACCACACTAAATGTCTGATTTTAAGCAGCCAGGTTGCACTATGATGGAAAGCCAACAATTGATGGAAAGAAGAGAACCTAAGCTTTAATTTGATGTGCAACATGTTTGATTTGAAGCAGGTTTACCAGAAATACAGGAGGATAAGGTAGAATATAAAACCAGTTGGCTGCAGGCCTTTTGAAAACAGCTGAATATAACCATAATTCATCAGTGTGCTGCTAGCCACCAGAAGGGTTAAAATCAACAATGTTGGACTCTATGAAAAGGTCTGAATCTGAGGTTTACATGGAGGTATCATTCCAGTAAATCAGATCATGCTAGCCTGAAAGACCAGGCTAAATATACAGAACAGATTTGACCTCTGACCCAGCTCTGAAAGCTGTGTGGTATTGACCACACTAAATGTCTGATTTTAAGCAGCCAGGTTGTGCTATGATGGAAAGCCAACAATTAATGGAAAGAAGAGAACCTAAGCTTTAATTTGATGTGCAACATGTTTGATTTGAAGCAGGTTTACCAGAAATACAGGAGGATAAGTTAGAATATAAAACCTGTTGGCTGCAGGCCTTTTGAAAACAGCTGAATGTAACCATAATTCATCAGTGTGCTGCTAGCCACCAGAAGGGGTAAAATCAACAATGTTGGACTCTATGAAAAGGTCTGAATCTGAGCTTTAAATTGAGGTGTCACTCCAGTAAATCAGATCATGCTAGCCTGAAGGACCAGGCTAAATATACAGAACAGATTTGACCTCTGACCCAGCTCTGAAAGCTGTGTGGTATTGACCACACTAAATGTCTGATTTTAAGCAGCCAGGTTGTGCTATGATGGAAAGCCAACAATTGATGGAAAGAAGAGAACCTAAGCTTTAATTTGATGTGCAACATGTTTGATTTGAAGCAGGTTTACCAGAAATACAGGAGGATAAGGTAGAATATAAAACCTGTTGGCTGCAGGCCTTTTGAAAACAGCTGAATGTAACCATAATTCATCAGTGTGCTGCTAGCCACCAGAAGGGGTAAAATCAACAATGTTGGACTCTATGAAAAGGTCTGAATCTGAGGTTTACATGGAGGTATCACTCCAGTAAATCAGATCATGCTAGCCTGAAAGACCAGGCTAAATATACAGAACAGATTTGACCTCTGACCCAGCTCTGAAAGCTGTGTGGTATTGACCACACTAAATGTCTGATTTTAAGCAGCCAGGTTGTGCTATGATGGAAAGTCAAAAATTGTTGGAAAGAAGAGAACCTAAGCTTTAATTTGATGTGCAACATGTTTGATTTGAAGCAGGTTTACCAGAAATACAGGAGGATAAGTTAGAATATAAAACCAGTTGGCTGCAGGCCTTTTGAAAACAGCTGAATGTAACCATAATTCATCAGTGTGCTGCTAGCCACCAGAAGGGGTAAAATCAACAATGTTGGACTCTATGAAAAGGTCTGAATCTGAGGTTTACATGGAGGTATCACTCCAGTAAATCAGATCATGCTAGCCTGAAAGACCAGGCTAAATATACAGAACAGATTTGACCTCTGACCCAGCTCTGAAAGCTGTGTGGTATTGACCACACTAAATGTCTGATTTTAAGCAGCCAGGTTGTGCTATGATGGAAAGCCAACAATTGATGGAAAGAAGAGAACCTAAGCTTTAATTTGATGTGCAACATGTTTGATTTGAAGCAGGTTTACCAGAAATACAGGAGGATACTTTAGAATATAAAACCAGTTGGCTGCAGGCCTTTTAAAAACAGCTGAATATAACCATAATTCATCAGTGTGCTGCTAGCCACCAGAAGGTTTAAAATGAACAATGTTGGAGTCTATGAAAAGGTCTGAATCTGAGCTTTAAATTGAGGTGTCACTCCAGTAAATCAGATCATGCTAGCCTGAAAGACCAGGCTAAATATACAGAACAGATTTGACCTCTGACCCAGCTCTGAAAGTTGTGTGGTATTGACCACACTAAATGTCTGATTTTAAGCAGCCAGCTTGTGCTATGATGGAAAGCCAACAATTGATGGAAAGAAGAGAACCTAAGCTTTAATTTGATGTGCAACATGTTTGATTTGAAGCAGGTTTACCAGAAATACAGGAGGATAAGGTAGAATATAAAACCTGTTGGCTGCAGGCCTTTTGCAAACAGCTGAATGTAACCATAATTCATCAGTGTGCTGCTAGCCACCAGAAGGGGTAAAATCAACAATGTTGGACTCTATGAAAAGGTCTGAATCTGAGCTTTAAATTGAGGTGTCACTCCAGTAAATCAGATCATGCTAGCCTGAAGGACCAGGCTAAATATACAGAACAGATTTGACCTCTGACCCAGCTCTGAAAGCTGTGTGGTATTGACCACACTAAATGTCTGATTTTAAGCAGCCAGGTTGTGCTATGATGGAAAGCCAACAATTGATGGAAAGAAGAGAACCTAAGCTTTAATTTGATGCGCAACATGTTTGATTTGAAGCAGGTTTACCAGAAATACAGGAGGATAAGTTAGAATATAAAACCTGTTGGCTGCAGGCCTTTTGAAAACAGCTGAATGTAACCATAATTCATCAGTGTGCTGCTAGCCACCAGAAGGGGTAAAATGAACAATGTTGGACTCTATGAAAAGGTCTGAATCTGAGCTTTAAATTGAGGTGTCACTCCAGTAAATCAGATCATGCTAGCCTGAAGGACCAGGCTAAATATACAGAACAGATTTGACCTCTGACCCAGCTCTGAAAGCTGTGTGGTATTGACCACACTAAATGTCTGATTTTAAGCAGCCAGGTTGCACTATGATGGAAAGCCAACAATTGATGGAAAGAAGAGAACCTAAGCTTTAATTTGATGTGCAACATGTTTGATTTGAAGCAGGTTTACCAGAAATACAGGAGGATAAGGTAGAATATAAAACCAGTTGGCTGCAGGCCTTTTGAAAACAGCTGAATATAACCATAATTCATCAGTGTGCTGCTAGCCACCAGAAGGGTTAAAATCAACAATGTTGGACTCTATGAAAAGGTCTGAATCTGAGGTTTACATGGAGGTATCATTCCAGTAAATCAGATCATGCTAGCCTGAAAGACCAGGCTAAATATACAGAACAGATTTGACCTCTGACCCAGCTCTGAAAGCTGTGTGGTATTGACCACACTAAATGTCTGATTTTAAGCAGCCAGGTTGTGCTATGATTGAAAGCCAACAATTAATGGAAAGAAGAGAACCTAAGCTTTAATTTGATGTGCAACATGTTTGATTTGAAGCAGGTTTACCAGAAATACAGGAGGATAAGTTAGAATATAAAACCTGTTGGCTGCAGGCCTTTTGAAAACAGCTGAATGTAACCATAATTCATCAGTGTGCTGCTAGCCACCAGAAGGGGTAAAATCAACAATGTTGGACTCTATGAAAAGGTCTGAATCTGAGCTTTAAATTGAGGTGTCACTCCAGTAAATCAGATCATGCTAGCCTGAAGGACCAGGCTAAATATACAGAACAGATTTGACCTCTGACCCAGCTCTGAAAGCTGTGTGGTATTGACCACACTAAATGTCTGATTTTAAGCAGCCAGGTTGTGCTATGATGGAAAGCCAACAATTGATGGAAAGAAGAGAACCTAAGCTTTAATTTGATGTGCAACATGTTTGATTTGAAGCAGGTTTACCAGAAATACAGGAGGATAAGGTAGAATATAAAACCTGTTGGCTGCAGGCCTTTTGAAAACAGCTGAATGTAACCATAATTCATCAGTGTGCTGCTAGCCACCAGAAGGGGTAAAATCAACAATGTTGGACTCTATGAAAAGGTCTGAATCTGAGGTTTACATGGAGGTATCACTCCAGTAAATCAGATCATGCTAGCCTGAAAGACCAGGCTAAATATACAGAACAGATTTGACCTCTGACCCAGCTCTGAAAGCTGTGTGGTATTGACCACACTAAATGTCTGATTTTAAGCAGCCAGGTTGTGCTATGATGGAAAGTCAAAAATTGTTGGAAAGAAGAGAACCTAAGCTTTAATTTGATGTGCAACATGTTTGATTTGAAGCAGGTTTACCAGAAATACAGGAGGATAAGTTAGAATATAAAACCAGTTGGCTGCAGGCCTTTTGAAAACAGCTGAATGTAACCATAATTCATCAGTGTGCTGCTAGCCACCAGAAGGGGTAAAATCAACAATGTTGGACTCTATGAAAAGGTCTGAATCTGAGGTTTACATGGAGGTATCACTCCAGTAAATCAGATCATGCTAGCCTGAAAGACCAGGCTAAATATACAGAACAGATTTGACCTCTGACCCAGCTCTGAAAGCTGTGTGGTATTGACCACACTAAATGTCTGATTTTAAGCAGCCAGGTTGTGCTATGATGGAAAGCCAACAATTGATGGAAAGAAGAGAACCTAAGCTTTAATTTGATGTGCAACATGTTTGATTTGAAGCAGGTTTACCAGAAATACAGGAGGATAAGTTAGAATATAAAACCTGTTGGCTGCAGGCCTTTTGAAAACAGCTGAATGTAACCATAATTCATCAGTGTGCTGCTAGCCACCAGAAGGGGTAAAATGAACAATGTTGGACTCTATGAAAAGGTCTGAATCTGAGCTTTAAATTGAGGTGTCACTCCAGTAAATCAGATCATGCTAGCCTGAAGGACCAGGCTAAATATACAGAACAGATTTGACCTCTGACCCAGCTCTGAAAGCTGTGTGGTATTGACCACACTAAATGTCTGATTTTAAGCAGCCAGGTTGCACTATGATGGAAAGCCAACAATTGATGGAAAGAAGAGAACCTAAGCTTTAATTTGATGTGCAACATGTTTGATTTGAAGCAGGTTTACCAGAAATACAGGAGGATAAGGTAGAATATAAAACCAGTTGGCTGCAGGCCTTTTGAAAACAGCTGAATATAACCATAATTCATCAGTGTGCTGCTAGCCACCAGAAGGGTTAAAATCAACAATGTTGGACTCTATGAAAAGGTCTGAATCTGAGGTTTACATGGAGGTATCATTCCAGTAAATCAGATCATGCTAGCCTGAAAGACCAGGCTAAATATACAGAACAGATTTGACCTCTGACCCAGCTCTGAAAGCTGTGTGGTATTGACCACACTAAATGTCTGATTTTAAGCAGCCAGGTTGTGCTATGATGGAAAGCCAACAATTAATGGAAAGAAGAGAACCTAAGCTTTAATTTGATGTGCAACATGTTTGATTTGAAGCAGGTTTACCAGAAATACAGGAGGATAAGTTAGAATATAAAACCTGTTGGCTGCAGGCCTTTTGAAAACAGCTGAATGTAACCATAATTCATCAGTGTGCTGCTAGCCACCAGAAGGGGTAAAATCAACAATGTTGGACTCTATGAAAAGGTCTGAATCTGAGCTTTAAATTGAGGTGTCACTCCAGTAAATCAGATCATGCTAGCCTGAAGGACCAGGCTAAATATACAGAACAGATTTGACCTCTGACCCAGCTCTGAAAGCTGTGTGGTATTGACCACACTAAATGTCTGATTTTAAGCAGCCAGGTTGTGCTATGATGGAAAGCCAACAATTGATGGAAAGAAGAGAACCTAAGCTTTAATTTGATGTGCAACATGTTTGATTTGAAGCAGGTTTACCAGAAATACAGGAGGATAAGGTAGAATATAAAACCTGTTGGCTGCAGGCCTTTTGAAAACAGCTGAATGTAACCATAATTCATCAGTGTGCTGCTAGCCACCAGAAGGGGTAAAATCAACAATGTTGGACTCTATGAAAAGGTCTGAATCTGAGGTTTACATGGAGGTATCACTCCAGTAAATCAGATCATGCTAGCCTGAAAGACCAGGCTAAATATACAGAACAGATTTGACCTCTGACCCAGCTCTGAAAGCTGTGTGGTATTGACCACACTAAATGTCTGATTTTAAGCAGCCAGGTTGTGCTATGATGGAAAGTCAAAAATTGTTGGAAAGAAGAGAACCTAAGCTTTAATTTGATGTGCAACATGTTTGATTTGAAGCAGGTTTACCAGAAATACAGGAGGATAAGTTAGAATATAAAACCAGTTGGCTGCAGGCCTTTTGAAAACAGCTGAATGTAACCATAATTCATCAGTGTGCTGCTAGCCACCAGAAGGGGTAAAATCAACAATGTTGGACTCTATGAAAAGGTCTGAATCTGAGGTTTACATGGAGGTATCACTCCAGTAAATCAGATCATGCTAGCCTGAAAGACCAGGCTAAATATACAGAACAGATTTGACCTCTGACCCAGCTCTGAAAGCTGTGTGGTATTGACCACACTAAATGTCTGATTTTAAGCAGCCAGGTTGTGCTATGATGGAAAGCCAACAATTGATGGAAAGAAGAGAACCTAAGCTTTAATTTGATGTGCAACATGTTTGATTTGAAGCAGGTTTACCAGAAATACAGGAGGATACTTTAGAATATAAAACCAGTTGGCTGCAGGCCTTTTAAAAACAGCTGAATATAACCATAATTCATCAGTGTGCTGCTAGCCACCAGAAGGTTTAAAATGAACAATGTTGGAGTCTATGAAAAGGTCTGAATCTGAGCTTTAAATTGAGGTGTCACTCCAGTAAATCAGATCATGCTAGCCTGAAAGACCAGGCTAAATATACAGAACAGATTTGACCTCTGACCCAGCTCTGAAAGTTGTGTGGTATTGACCACACTAAATGTCTGATTTTAAGCAGCCAGCTTGTGCTATGATGGAAAGCCAACAATTGATGGAAAGAAGAGAACCTAAGCTTTAATTTGATGTGCAACATGTTTGATTTGAAGCAGGTTTACCAGAAATACAGGAGGATAAGGTAGAATATAAAACCTGTTGGCTGCAGGCCTTTTGAAAACAGCTGAATGTAACCATAATTCATCAGTGTGCTGCTAGCCACCAGAAGGGGTAAAATCAACAATGTTGGACTCTATGAAAAGGTCTGAATCTGAGCTTTAAATTGAGGTGTCACTCCAGTAAATCAGATCATGCTAGCCTGAAGGACCAGGCTAAATATACAGAACAGATTTGACCTCTGACCCAGCTCTGAAAGCTGTGTGGTATTGACCACACTAAATGTCTGATTTTAAGCAGCCAGGTTGTGCTATGATGGAAAGCCAACAATTGATGGAAAGAAGAGAACCTAAGCTTTAATTTGATGCGCAACATGTTTGATTTGAAGCAGGTTTACCAGAAATACAGGAGGATAAGTTAGAATATAAAACCAGTTGGCTGCAGGCCTTTTGAAAACAGCTGAATGTAACCATAATTCATCAGTGTGCTGCTAGCCACCAGAAGGGGTAAAATCAACAATGTTGGACTCTATGAAAAGGTCTGAATCTGAGCTTTAAATTGAGGTGTCACTCCAGTAAATCAGATCATGCTAGCCTGACGGACCAGGCTAAATATACAGAACAGATTTGACCTCTGACCCAGCTCTGAAAGCTGTGTGGTATTGACCACACTAAATGTCTGATTTTAAGCAGCCAGGTTGTGCTATGATGGAAAGCCAACAATTGATGGAAAGAAGAGAACCTAAGCTTTAATTTGATGTGCAACATGTTTGATTTGAAGCAGGTTTACCAGAAATACAGGAGGATAAGGTAGAATATAAAACCAGTTGGCTGCAGGCCTTTTGAAAACAGCTGAATGTAACCATAATTCATCAGTGTGCTGCTAGCCACCAGAAGGGGTAAAATCAACAATGTTGGACTCTATGAAAAGGTCTGAATCTGAGGTTTACATGGAGGTATCACTCCAGTAAATCAGATCATGCTAGCCTGAAAGACCAGGCTAAATATACAGAACAGATTTGACCTCTGACCCAGCTCTGAAAGCTGTGTGGTATTGACCACACTAAATGTCTGATTTTAAGCAGCCAGGTTGTGCTATGATGGAAAGCCAACAATTGATGGAAAGAAGAGAACCTAAGATTTAATTTGATGTGCAACATGTTTGATTTGAAGCAGGTTTACCAGAAATACAGGAGGATAAGTTAGAATATAAAACCAGTTGGCTGCAGGCCTTTTGAAAACAGCTGAATGTAACCATAATTCATCAGTGTGCTGCTAGCCACCAGAAGGGGTAAAATCAACAATGTTGGACTCTATGAAAAGGTCTGAATCTGAGCTTTAAATTGAGGTGTCACTCCAGTAAATCAGATCATGCTAGCCTGACGGACCAGGCTAAATATACAGAACAGATTTGACCTCTGACCCAGCTCTGAAAGCTGTGTGGTATTGACCACACTAAATGTCTGATTTTAAGCAGCCAGGTTGTGCTATGATGGAAAGCCAACAATTGATGGAAAGAAGAGAACCTAAGCTTTAATTTGATGTGCAACATGTTTGATTTGAAGCAGGTTTACCAGAAATACAGGAGGATAAGGTAGAATATAAAACCAGTTGGCTGCAGGCCTTTTGAAAACAGCTGAATGTAACCATAATTCATCAGTGTGCTGCTAGCCACCAGAAGGGGTAAAATCAACAATGTTGGACTCTATGAAAAGGTCTGAATCTGAGGTTTACATGGAGGTATCACTCCAGTAAATCAGATCATGCTAGCCTGAAAGACCAGGCTAAATATACAGAACAGATTTGACCTCTGACCCAGCTCTGAAAGCTGTGTGGTATTGACCACACTAAATGTCTGATTTTAAGCAGCCAGGTTGTGCTATGATGGAAAGCCAACAATTGATGGAAAGAAGAGAACCTAAGCTTTAATTTGATGTGCAACATGTTTGATTTGAAGCAGGTTTACCAGAAATACAGGAGGATACTTTAGAATATAAAACCAGTTGGCTGCAGGCCTTTTAAAAACAGCTGAATATAACCATAATTCATCAGTGTGCTGCTAGCCACCAGAAGGTTTAAAATGAACAATGTTGGAGTCTATGAAAAGGTCTGAATCTGAGCTTTAAATTGAGGTGTCACTCCAGTAAATCAGATCATGCTAGCCTGAAAGACCAGGCTAAATATACAGAACAGATTTGACCTCTGACCCAGCTCTGAAAGTTGTGTGGTATTGACCACACTAAATGTCTGATTTTAAGCAGCCAGCTTGTGCTATGATGGAAAGCCAACAATTGATGGAAAGAAGAGAACCTAAGCTTTAATTTGATGTGCAACATGTTTGATTTGAAGCAGGTTTACCAGAAATACAGGAGGATAAGTTAGAATATAAAACCTGTTGGCTGCAGGCCTTTTGAAAACAGCTGAATGTAACCATAATTCATCAGTGTGCTGCTAGCCACCAGAAGGGGTAAAATCAACAATGTTGGACTCTATGAAAAGGTCTGAATCTGAGGTTTACATGGAGGTATCACTCCAGTAAATCAGATCATGCTAGCCTGAAAGACCAGGCTAAATATACAGAACAGATTTGACCTCTGACCCAGCTCTGAAAGCTGTGTGGTATTGACCACACTAAATGTCTGATTTTAAGCAGCCAGGTTGTGCTATGATGGAAAGCCAACAATTGATGGAAAGAAGAGAACCTAAGCTTTAATTTGATGTGCAACATGTTTGATTTGAAGCAGGTTTACCAGAAATACAGGAGGATACTTTAGAATATAAAACCAGTTGGCTGCAGGCCTTTTAAAAACAGCTGAATATAACCATAATTCATCAGTGTGCTGCTAGCCACCAGAAGGTTTAAAATGAACAATGTTGGAGTCTATGAAAAGGTCTGAATCTGAGCTTTAAATTGAGGTGTCACTCCAGTAAATCAGATCATGCTAGCCTGAAAGACCAGGCTAAATATACAGAACAGATTTGACCTCTGACCCAGCTCTGAAAGTTGTGTGGTATTGACCACACTAAATGTCTGATTTTAAGCAGCCAGCTTGTGCTATGATGGAAAGCCAACAATTGATGGAAAGAAGAGAACCTAAGCTTTAATTTGATGTGCAACATGTTTGATTTGAAGCAGGTTTACCAGAAATACAGGAGGATAAGTTAGAATATAAAACCTGCTGGCTGCAGGCCTTTTGAAAACAGCTGAATGTAACCATAATTCATCAGTGTGCTGCTAGCCACCAGAAGGGGTAAAATCAACAATGTTGGACTCTATGAAAAGGTCTGAATCTGAGCTTTAAATTGAGGTGTCACTCCAGTAAATCAGATCATGCTAGCCTGAAGGACCAGGCTAAATATACAGAACAGATTTGACCTCTGACCCAGCTCTGAAAGCTGTGTGGTATTGACCACACTAAATGTCTGATTTTAAGCAGCCAGGTTGTGCTATGATGGAAAGCCAACAATTGATGGAAAGAAGAGAACCTAAGCTTTAATTTGATGTGCAACATGTTTGATTTGAAGCAGGTTTACCAGAAATACAGGAGGATAAGGTAGAATATAAAACCTGTTGGCTGCAGGCCTTTTGAAAACAGCTGAATGTAACCATAATTCATCAGTGTGCTGCTAGCCACCAGAAGGGGTAAAATCAACAATGTTGGACTCTATGAAAAGGTCTGAATCTGAGCTTTAAATTGAGGTGTCACTCCAGTAAATCAGATCATGCTAGCCTGAAGGACCAGGCTAAATATACAGAACAGATTTGACCTCTGACCCAGCTCTGAAAGCTGTGTGGTATTGACCACACTAAATGTCTGATTTTAAGCAGCCAGCTTGTGCTATGATGGAAAGCCAACAATTGATGGAAAGAAGAGAACCTAAGCTTTAATTTGATGTGCAACATGTTTGATTTGAAGCAGGTTTACCAGAAATACAGGAGGATAAGGTAGAATATAAAACCTGTTGGCTGCAGGCCTTTTGAAAACAGCTGAATGTAACCATAATTCATCAGTGTGCTGCTAGCCACCAGAAGGGGTAAAATCAACAATGTTGGACTCTATGAAAAGGTCTGAATCTGAGCTTTAAATTGAGGTGTCACTCCAGTAAATCAGATCATGCTAGCCTGAAGGACCAGGCTAAATATACAGAACAGATTTGACCTCTGACCCAGCTCTGAAAGCTGTGTGGTATTGACCACACTAAATGTCTGATTTTAAGCAGCCAGGTTGTGCTATGATGGAAAGCCAACAATTGATGGAAAGAAGAGAACCTAAGCTTTAATTTGATGCGCAACATGTTTGATTTGAAGCAGGTTTACCAGAAATACAGGAGGATAAGTTAGAATATAAAACCTGTTGGCTACAGGCCTTTTGAAAACAGCTGAATGTAACCATAATTCATCAGTGTGCTGCTAGCCACCAGAAGGGGTAAAATCAACAATGTTGGACTCTATGAAAAGGTCTGAATCTGAGCTTTAAATTGAGGTGTCACTCCAGTAAATCAGATCATGCTAGACTGAAGGACCAGGCTAAATATACAGAACAGATTTGACCTCTGACCCAGCTCTGAAAGCTGTGTGGTATTGACCACACTAAATGTCTGATTTTAAGCAGCCAGGTTGTGCTATGATGGAAAGCCACCAATTGTTGGAAAGAAGAGAACCTAAGCTTTAATTTGATGTGCAACATGTTTGATTTGAAGCAGGTTTACCAGAAATACAGGAGGATACTTTAGAATATAAAACCAGTTGGCTGCAGGCCTTTTAAAAACAGCTGAATGTAACCATAATTCATCAGTGTGCTGCTAGCCACCAGAAGGGTTAAAATCAACAATGTTGGACTCTATGAAAAGGTCTGAATCTGAGGTTTACATGGAGGTATCACTCCAGTAAATCAGATCATGCTAGCCTGAAAGACCAGGCTAAATATACAGAACAGATTTGACCTCTGACCCAGCTCTGAAAGCTGTGTGGTATTGACCACACTAAATGTCTGATTTTAATCAGCCATCTTGTGCTATGATGGAAAGCCAACAATTGATGGAAAGAAGAGAACCCAAGCTTTAATTTGATGTGCAACATGTTTGATTTGAAGCAGGTTTACCAGAAATACAGGAGGATAAGGTAGAATATAAAACCTGTTGGCTGCAGGCCTTTTGAAAACAGCTGAATGTAACCATAATTCATCAGTGTGCTGCTAGCCACCAGAAGGGGTAAAATCAACAATGTTGGACTCTATGAAAAGGTCTGAATCTGAGCTTTAAATTGAGGTGTCACTCCAGTAAATCAGATCATGCTAGCCTGAAGGACCAGGCTAAATATACAGAACAGATTTGACCTCTGACCCAGCTCTGAAAGCTGTGTGGTATTGACCACACTAAATGTCTGATTTTAAGCAGCCAGGTTGTGCTATGATGGAAAGCCAACAATTGATGGAAAGAAGAGAACCTAAGCTTTAATTTGATGTGCAACATGTTTGATTTGAAGCAGGTTTACCAGAAATACAGGAGGATAAGGTAGAATATAAAACCAGTTGGCTGCAGGCCTTTTGAAAACAGCTGAATGTAACCATAATTCATCAGTGTGCTGCTAGCCACCAGAAGGGGTAAAATCAACAATGTTGGACTCTATGAAAAGGTCTGAATCTGAGGTTTACATGGAGGTATCACTCCAGTAAATCAGATCATGCTAGCCTGAAAGACCAGGCTAAATATACAGAACAGATTTGATCTCTGACCCAGCTCTGAAAGCTGTGTGGTATTGACCACACTAAATGTCTGATTTTAAGCAGCCAGGTTGTGCTATGATGGAAAGCCAACAATTGATGGAAAGAAGAGAACCTAAGATTTAATTTGATGTGCAACATGTTTGATTTGAAGCAGGTTTACCAGAAATACAGGAGGATAAGTTAGAATATAAAACCAGTTGGCTGCAGGCCTTTTGAAAACAGCTGAATGTAACCATAATTCATCAGTGTGCTGCTAGCCACCAGAAGGGGTAAAATCAACAATGTTGGACTCTATGAAAAGGTCTGAATCTGAGCTTTAAATTGAGGTGTCACTCCAGTAAATCAGATCATGCTAGCCTGACGGACCAGGCTAAATATACAGAACAGATTTGACCTCTGACCCAGCTCTGAAAGCTGTGTGGTATTGACCACACTAAATGTCTGATTTTAAGCAGCCAGGTTGTGCTATGATGGAAAGCCAACAATTGATGGAAAGAAGAGAACCTAAGCTTTAATTTGATGTGCAACATGTTTGATTTGAAGCAGGTTTACCAGAAATACAGGAGGATAAGGTAGAATATAAAACCAGTTGGCTGCAAGCCTTTTGAAAACAGCTGAATGTAACCATAATTCATCAGTGTGCTGCTAGCCACCAGAAGGGGTAAAATCAACAATGTTGGAGCTTTAAATTGAGGTGTCACTCCAGTAAATCAGATCATGCTAGCCTGAAAGACCAGGCTAAATATACAGAACAGATTTGACCTCTGACCCAGCTCTGAAAGCTGTGTGGTATTGACCACACTAAATGTCTGATTTTAAGCAGCCAGGTTGTGCTATGATGGAAAGCCAACAATTGATGGAAAGAAGAGAACCTAAGCTTTAATTTGATGTGCAACATGTTTGATTTGAAGCAGGTTTACCAGAAATACAGGAGGATACTTTAGAATATAAAACCAGTTGGCTGCAGGCCTTTTAAAAACAGCTGAATATAACCATAATTCATCAGTGTGCTGCTAGCCACCAGAAGGTTTAAAATGAACAATGTTGGAGTCTATGAAAAGGTCTGAATCTGAGCTTTAAATTGAGGTGTCACTCCAGTAAATCAGATCATGCTAGCCTGAAAGACCAGGCTAAATATACAGAACAGATTTGACCTCTGACCCAGCTCTGAAAGTTGTGTGGTATTGACCACACTAAATGTCTGATTTTAAGCAGCCAGCTTGTGCTATGATGGAAAGCCAACAATTGATGGAAAGAAGAGAACCTAAGCTTTAATTTGATGTGCAACATGTTTGATTTGAAGCAGGTTTACCAGAAATACAGGAGGATACTTTAGAATATAAAACCAGTTGGCTGCAGGCCTTTTAAAAACAGCTGAATATAACCATAATTCATCAGTGTGCTGCTAGCCACAAGAAGGTTTAAAATGAACAATGTTGGAGTCTATGAAAAGGTCTGAATCTGAGCTTTAAATTGAGGTGTCACTCCAGTAAATCAGATCATGCTAGCCTGAAAGACCAGGCTAAATATACAGAACAGATTTGACCTCTGACCCAGCTCTGAAAGTTGTGTGGTATTGACCACACTAAATGTCTGATTTTAAGCAGCCAGCTTGTGCTATGATGGAAAGCCAACAATTGATGGAAAGAAGAGAACCTAAGCTTTAATTTGATGTGCAACATGTTTGATTTGAAGCAGGTTTACCAGAAATACAGGAGGATAAGTTAGAATATAAAACCTGCTGGCTGCAGGCCTTTTGAAAACAGCTGAATGTAACCATAATTCATCAGTGTGCTGCTAGCCACCAGAAGGGGTAAAATCAACAATGTTGGACTCTATGAAAAGGTCTGAATCTGAGCTTTAAATTGAGGTGTCACTCCAGTAAATCAGATCATGCTAGCCTGAAGGACCAGGCTAAATATACAGAACAGATTTGACCTCTGACCCAGCTCTGAAAGCTGTGTGGTATTGACCACACTAAATGTCTGATTTTAAGCAGCCAGGTTGTGCTATGATGGAAAGCCAACAATTGATGGAAAGAAGAGAACCTAAGCTTTAATTTGATGTGCAACATGTTTGATTTGAAGCAGGTTTACCAGAAATACAGGAGGATAAGGTAGAATATAAAACCTGTTGGCTGCAGGCCTTTTGAAAACAGCTGAATGTAACCATAATTCATCAGTGTGCTGCTAGCCACCAGAAGGGGTAAAATCAACAATGTTGGACTCTATGAAAAGGTCTGAATCTGAGCTTTAAATTGAGGTGTCACTCCAGTAAATCAGATCATGCTAGCCTGAAGGACCAGGCTAAATATACAGAACAGATTTGACCTCTGACCCAGCTCTGAAAGCTGTGTGGTATTGACCACACTAAATGTCTGATTTTAAGCAGCCAGCTTGTGCTATGATGGAAAGCCAACAATTGATGGAAAGAAGAGAACCTAAGCTTTAATTTGATGTGCAACATGTTTGATTTGAAGCAGGTTTACCAGAAATACAGGAGGATAAGGTAGAATATAAAACCTGTTGGCTGCAGGCCTTTTGAAAACAGCTGAATGTAACCATAATTCATCAGTGTGCTGCTAGCCACCAGAAGGGGTAAAATCAACAATGTTGGACTCTATGAAAAGGTCTGAATCTGAGCTTTAAATTGAGGTGTCACTCCAGTAAATCAGATCATGCTAGCCTGAAGGACCAGGCTAAATATACAGAACAGATTTGACCTCTGACCCAGCTCTGAAAGCTGTGTGGTATTGACCACACTAAATGTCTGATTTTAAGCAGCCAGGTTGTGCTATGATGGAAAGCCAACAATTGATGGAAAGAAGAGAACCTAAGCTTTAATTTGATGCGCAACATGTTTGATTTGAAGCAGGTTTACCAGAAATACAGGAGGATAAGTTAGAATATAAAACCTGTTGGCTACAGGCCTTTTAAAAACAGCTGAATATAACCATAATTCATCAGTGTGCTGCTAGCCACCAGAAGGTTTAAAATGAACAATGTTGGAGTCTATGAAAAGGTCTGAATCTGAGCTTTAAATTGAGGTGTCACTCCAGTAAATCAGATCATGCTAGCCTGAAAGACCAGGCTAAATATACAGAACAGATTTGACTTCTGACCCAGCTCTGAAAGCTGTGTGGTATTGACCACACTAAATGTCTGATTTTAAGCAGCCAGGTTGTGCTATGATGGAAAGCCAACAATTAATGGAAAGAAGAGAACCTAAGCTTTAATTTGATGTGCAACATGTTTGATTTGAAGCAGGTTTACCAGAAATACAGGAGGATAAGTTAGAATATAAAACCTGTTGGCTGCAGGCCTTTTGAAAACAGCTGAATGTAACCATAATTCATCAGTGTGCTGCTAGCCACCAGAAGGGGTAAAATCAACAATGTTGGACTCTATGAAAAGGTCTGAATCTGAGCTTTAAATTGAGGTGTCACTCCAGTAAATCAGATCATGCTAGCCTGAAGGACCAGGCTAAATATACAGAACAGATTTGACCTCTGACCCAGCTCTGAAAGCTGTGTGGTATTGACCACACTAAATGTCTGATTTTAAGCAGCCAGGTTGTGCTATGATGGAAAGCCAACAATTGATGGAAAGAAGAGAACCTAAGCTTTAATTTGATGTGCAACATGTTTGATTTGAAGCAGGTTTACCAGAAATACAGGAGGATAAGGTAGAATATAAAACCTGTTGGCTGCAGGCCTTTTGAAAACAGCTGAATGTAACCATAATTCATCAGTGTGCTGCTAGCCACCAGAAGGGGTAAAATCAACAATGTTGGACTCTATGAAAAGGTCTGAATCTGAGCTTTAAATTGAGGTGTCACTCCAGTAAATCAGATCATGCTAGACTGAAGGACCAGGCTAAATATACAGAACAGATTTGACCTCTGACCCAGCTCTGAAAGCTGTGTGGTATTGACCACACTAAATGTCTGATTTTAAGCAGCCAGGTTGTGCTATGATGGAAAGCCACCAATTGTTGGAAAGAAGAGAACCTAAGCTTTAATTTGATGTGCAACATGTTTGATTTGAAGCAGGTTTACCAGAAATACAGGAGGATACTTTAGAATATAAAACCAGTTGGCTGCAGGCCTTTTAAAAACAGCTGAATGTAACCATAATTCATCAGTGTGCTGCTAGCCACCAGAAGGGTTAAAATCAACAATGTTGGACTCTATGAAAAGGTCTGAATCTGAGCTTTAAATTGAGGTGTCACTCCAGTAAATCAGATCATGCTAGCCTGAAGGACCAGGCTAAATATACAGAACAGATTTGACCTCTGACCCAGCTCTGAAAGCTGTGTGGTATTGACCACACTAAATGTCTGATTTTAAGCAGCCAGGTTGTGCTATGATGGAAAGCCAACAATTGCTGGAAAGAAGAGAACCTAAGCTTTAATTTGATGTGCAACATGTTTGATTTGAAGCAGGTTTACCAGAAATACAGGAGGATACTTTAGATTATAAAACCAGTTGGCTGCAGGCCTTTTAAAAACAGCTGAATATAACCATAATTCATCAGTGTGCTGCTAGCCACCAGAAGGTTTAAAATGAACAATGTTGGAGTCTATGAAAAGGTCTGAATCTGAGCTTTAAATTGAGGTGTCACTCCAGTAAATCAGATCATGCTAGCCTGAAGGACCAGGCTAAATATACAGAACAGATTTGACCTCTGACCCAGCTCTGAAAGCTGTGTGGTATTGACCACACTAAATGTCTGATTTTAAGCAGCCAGGTTGTGCTATGATGGAAAGCCAACAATTGATGGAAAGAAGAGAACCTAAGCTTTAATTTGATGTGCAACATGTTTGATTTGAAGCAGGTTTACCAGAAATACAGGAGGATAAGGTAGAATATAAAACCTGTTGGCTGCAGGCCTTTTGAAAACAGCTGAATGTAACCATAATTCATCAGTGTGCTGCTAGCCACCAGAAGGGTTAAAATCAACAATGTTGGAGTCTATGAAAAGGTCTGAATCTGAGCTTTAAATTGAGGTGTCACTCCAGTAAATCAGATCATGCTAGCCTGAAGGACCAGGCTAAATATACAGAACAGATTTGACCTCTGACCCAGCTCTGAAAGCTGTGTGGTATTGACCACACTAAATGTCTGATTTTAAGCAGCCAGGTTGTGCTATGATGGAAAGCCAACAATTGATGGAAAGAAGAGAACCTAAGCTTTAATTTGATGTGCAACATGTTTGATTTGAAGCAGGTTTACCAGAAATACAGGAGGATAAGGTAGAATATAAAACCTGTTGGCTGCAGGCCTTTTGAAAACAGCTGAATGTAACCATAATTCATCAGTGTGTTGCTAGCCACCAGAAGGGGTAAAATCAACAATGTTGGACTCTATGAAAAGGTCTGAATCTGAGCTTTAAATTGAGGTGTCACTCCAGTAAATCAGATCATGCTAGCCTGAAGGACCAGGCTAAATATACAGAACAGATTTGACCTCTGACCCAGTTCTGAAAGCTGTGTGGTATTGACCACACTAAATGTCTGATTTTAAGCAGCCAGCTTGTGCTATGATGGAAAGCCAACAATTGATGGAAAGAAGAGAACCTAAGCTTTAATTTGATGTGCAACATGTTTGATTTGAAGCAGGTTTACCAGAAATACAGGAGGATAAGGTAGAATATAAAACCTGTTGGCTGCAGGCCTTTTGAAAACAGCTGAATGTAACCATAATTCATCAGTGTGCTGCTAGCCACCAGAAGGGGTAAAATCAACAATGTTGGACTCTATGAAAAGGTCTGAATCTGAGCTTTAAATTGAGGTGTCACTCCAGTAAATCAGATCATGCTAGCCTGAAGGACCAGGCTAAATATACAGAACAGATTTGACCTCTGACCCAGCTCTGAAAGCTGTGTGGTATTGACCACACTAAATGTCTGATTTTAAGCAGCCAGGTTGTGCTATGATGGAAAGCCAACAATTGATGGAAAGAAGAGAACCTAAGCTTTAATTTGATGTGCAACATGTTTGATTTGAAGCAGGTTTACCAGAAATACAGGAGGATAAGGTAGAATATAAAACCAGTTGGCTGCAGGCCTTTTGAAAACAGCTGAATGTAACCATAATTCATCAGTGTGCTGCTAGCCACCAGAAGGGGTAAAATCAACAATGTTGGACTCTATGAAAAGGTCTGAATCTGAGCTTTAAATTGAGGTGTCACTCCAGTAAATCAGATCATGCTAGCCTGAAGGACCAGGCTAAATATACAGAACAGATTTGACCTCTGACCCAGCTCTGAAAGCTGTGTGGTATTGACCACACTAAATGTCTGATTTTAAGCAGCCAGGTTGTGCTATGATGGAAAGCCAACAATTGATGGAAAGAAGAGAACCTAAGCTTTAATTTGATGTGCAACATGTTTGATTTGAAGCAGGTTTACCAGAAATACAGGAGGATAAGGTAGAATATAAAACCAGTTGGCTGCAGGCCTTTTGAAAACAGCTGAATGTAACCATAATTCATCAGTGTGCTGCTAGCCACCAGAAGGGGTAAAATCAACAATGTTGGACTCTATGAAAAGGTCTGAATCTGAGCTTTAAATTGAGGTGTCACTCCAGTAAATCAGATCATGCTAGCCTGAAGGACCAGGCTAAATATACAGAACAGATTTGACCTCTGACCCAGCTCTGAAAGCTGTGTGGTATTGACCACACTAAATGTCTGATTTTAAGCAGCCAGGTTGTGCTATGATGGAAAGCCAACAATTGATGGAAAGAAGAGAACCTAAGCTTTAATTTGATGTGCAACATGTTTGATTTGAAGCAGGTTTACCAGAAATACAGGAGGATACTTTAGAATATGAAACCAGTTGGCTGCAGGCCTTTTAAAAACAGCTGAATGTAACCATAATTCATCAGTGTGCTGCTAGCCACCAGAAGGGTTAAAATCAACAATGTTGGACTCTATGAAAAGGTCTGAATCTGAGGTTTACATGGAGGTATCACTCCAGTAAATCAGATCATGCTAGCCTGAAAGACCAGGCTAAATATACAGAACAGATTTGACCTCTGACCCAGCTCTGAAAGCTGTGTGGTATTGACCACACTAAATGTCTGATTTTAAGCAGCCAGGTTGTGCTATGATGGAAAGCCAACAATTGATGGAAAGAAGAGAACCTAAGCTTTAATTTGATGTGCAACATGTTTGATTTGAAGCAGGTTTACCAGAAATACAGGAGGATAAGGTAGAATATAAAACCTGTTGGCTGCAGGCCTTTTGAAAACAGCTGAATGTAACCATAATTCATCAGTGTGCTGCTAGCCACCAGAAGGGGTAAAATCAACAATGTTGGACTCTATGAAAAGGTCTGAATCTGAGCTTTAAATTGAGGTGTCACTCCAGTAAATCAGATCATGCTAGCCTGAAGGACCAGGCTAAATATACAGAACAGATTTGACCTCTGACCCAGCTCTGAAAGCTGTGTGGTATTGACCACACTAAATGTCTGATTTTAAGCAGCCAGGTTGTGCTATGATGGAAAGCCAACAATTGATGGAAAGAAGAGAACCTAAGCTTTAATTTGATGTGCAACATGTTTGATTTGAAGCAGGTTTACCAGAAATACAGGAGGATACTTTAGAATATAAAACCAGTTGGCTGCAGGCCTTTTAAAAACAGCTGAATGTAACCATAATTCATCAGTGTGCTGCTAGCCACCAGAAGGGTTAAAATCAACAATGTTGGACTCTATGAAAAGGTCTGAATCTGAGGTTTACATGGAGGTATCACTCCAGTAAATCAGATCATGCTAGCCTGAAAGACCAGGCTAAATATACAGAACAGATTTGACCTCTGACCCAGCTCTGAAAGCTGTGTGGTATTGACCACACTAAATGTCTGATTTTAATCAGCCAGCTTGTGCTATGATGGAAAGCCAACAATTGATGGAAAGAAGAGAACCTAAGCTTTAATTTGATGTGCAACATGTTTGATTTGAAGCAGGTTTACCAGAAATACAGGAGGATAAGGTAGAATATAAAACCTGTTGGCTGCAGGCCTTTTGAAAACAGCTGAATGTAACCATAATTCATCAGTGTGCTGCTAGCCACCAGAAGGGGTAAAATCAACAATGTTGGACTCTATGAAAAGGTCTGAATCTGAGCTTTAAATTGAGGTGTCACTCCAGTAAATCAGATCATGCTAGCCTGAAGGACCAGGCTAAATATACAGAACAGATTTGACCTCTGACCCAGCTCTGAAAGCTGTGTGGTATTGACCACACTAAATGTCTGATTTTAAGCAGCCAGGTTGTGCTATGATGGAAAGCCAACAATTGATGGAAAGAAGAGAACCTAAGCTTTAATTTGATGTGCAACATGTTTGATTTGAAGCAGGTTTACCAGAAATACAGGAGGATACTTTAGAATATAAAACCAGTTGGCTGCAGGCCTTTTAAAAACAGCTGAATATAACCATAATTCATCAGTGTGCTGCTAGCCACCAGAAGGTTTAAAATGAACAATGTTGGAGTCTATGAAAAGGTCTGAATCTGAGCTTTAAATTGAGGTGTCACTCCAGTAAATCAGATCATGCTAGCCTGAAAGACCAGGCTAAATATACAGAACAGATTAGACCTCTGACCCAGCTCTGAAAGTTGTGTGGTATTGACCACACTAAATGTCTGATTTTAAGCAGCCAGCTTGTGCTATGATGGAAAGCCAACAATTGATGGAAAGAAGAGAACCTAAGCTTTAATTTGATGTGCAACATGTTTGATTTGAAGCAGGTTTACCAGAAATACAGGAGGATACTTTAGAATATAAAACCAGTTGGCTGCAGGCCTTTTAAAAACAGCTGAATATAACCATAATTCATCAGTGTGCTGCTAGCCACAAGAAGGTTTAAAATGAACAATGTTGGAGTCTATGAAAAGGTCTGAATCTGAGCTTTAAATTGAGGTGTCACTCCAGTAAATCAGATCATGCTAGCCTGAAAGACCAGGCTAAATATACAGAACAGATTTGACCTCTGACCCAGCTCTGAAAGTTGTGTGGTATTGACCACACTAAATGTCTGATTTTAAGCAGCCAGCTTGTGCTATGATGGAAAGCCAACAATTGATGGAAAGAAGAGAACCTAAGCTTTAATTTGATGTGCAACATGTTTGATTTGAAGCAGGTTTACCAGAAATACAGGAGGATATGGTAGAATATAAAACCTGTTGGCTGCAGGCCTTTTTAAAACAGCTGAATGTAACCATAATTCATCAGTGTGCTGCTAGCCACCAGAAGGGGTAAAATCAACAATGTTGGACTCTATGAAAAGGTCTGAATCTGAGCTTTAAATTGAGGTGTCACTCCAGTAAATCAGATCATGCTAGCCTGAAGGACCAGGCTAAATATACAGAACAGATTTGACCTCTGACCCAGCTCTGAAAGCTGTGTGGTATTGACCACACTAAATGTCTGATTTTAAGCAGCCAGGTTGTGCTATGATGGAAAGCCAACAATTGATGGAAAGAAGAGAACCTAAGCTTTAATTTGATGTGCAACATGTTTGATTTGAAGCAGGTTTACCAGAAATACAGGAGGATAAGGTAGAATATAAAACCTGTTGGCTGCAGGCCTTTTGAAAACAGCTGAATGTAACCATAATTCATCAGTGTGCTGCTAGCCACCAGAAGGGGTAAAATCAACAATGTTGGACTCTATGAAAAGGTCTGAATCTGAGCTTTAAATTGAGGTGTCACTCCAGTAAATCAGATCATGCTAGCCTGAAGGACCAGGCTAAATATACAGAACAGATTTGACCTCTGACCCAGTTCTGAAAGCTGTGTGGTATTGACCACACTAAATGTCTGATTTTAAGCAGCCAGCTTGTGCTATGATGGAAAGCCAACAATTGATGGAAAGAAGAGAACCTAAGCTTTAATTTGATGTGCAACATGTTTGATTTGAAGCAGGTTTACCAGAAATACAGGAGGATAAGGTAGAATATAAAACCTGTTGGCTGCAGGCCTTTTGAAAACAGCTGAATGTAACCATAATTCATCAGTGTGCTGCTAGCCACCAGAAGGGGTAAAATCAACAATGTTGGACTCTATGAAAAGGTCTGAATCTGAGCTTTAAATTGAGGTGTCACTCCAGTAAATCAGATCATGCTAGCCTGAAGGACCAGGCTAAATATACAGAACAGATTTGACCTCTGACCCAGCTCTGAAAGCTGTGTGGTATTGACCACACTAAATGTCTGATTTTAAGCAGCCAGGTTGTGCTATGATGGAAAGCCAACAATTGATGGAAAGAAGAGAACCTAAGCTTTAATTTGATGTGCAACATGTTTGATTTGAAGCAGGTTTACCAGAAATACAGGAGGATAAGTTAGAATATAAAACCTGTTGGCTACAGGCCTTTTAAAAACAGCTGAATATAACCATAATTCATCAGTGTGCTGCTAGCCACCAGAAGGTTTAAAATGAACAATGTTGGAGTCTATGAAAAGGTCTGAATCTGAGCTTTAAATTGAGGTGTCACTCCAGTAAATCAGATTATGCTAGCCTGAAAGACCAGGCTAAATATACAGAACAGATTTGACCTCTGACCCAGCTCTGAAAGCTGTGTGGTATTGACCACACTAAATGTCTGATTTTAAGCAGCTAGCTTGTGCTATGATGGAAAGCCACCAATTGTTGGAAAGAAGAGAACCTAAGCTTTAATTTGATGTGCAACATGTTTGATTTGAAGCAGGTTTACCAGAAATACAGGAGGATAAGGTAGAATATAAAACCAGTTGGCTGCAGGCCTTTTGAAAACAGCTGAATGTAACCATAATTCATCAGTGTGCTGCTAGCCACCAGAAGGGTTAAAATCAACAATGTTGGACTCTATGAAAAGGTCTGAATCTGAGGTTTACATGGAGGTATCACTCCAGTAAATCAGATCATGCTAGCCTGAAAGACCAGGCTAAATATACAGAACAGATTTGACCTCTGACCCAGCTCTGAAAGCTGTGTGGTATTGACCACACTAAATGTCTGATTTTAAGCAGCCAGGTTGTACTATGATGGAAAGCCAACAATTGATGGAAAGAAGAGAACCTAAGCTTTAATTTGATGTGCAACATGTTTGATTTGAAGCAGGTTTACCAGAAATACAGGAGGATAAGTTAGAATATAAAACCTGTTGGCTGCAGGCCTTTTGAAAACAGCTGAATGTAACCATAATTCATCAGTGTGCTGCTAGCCACCAGAAGGTTTAAAATCAACAATGTTGGACTCTATGAAAAGGTCTGAATCTGAGCTTTAAATTGAGGTGTCACTCCAGTAAATCAGATCATGCTAGCCTGAAGGACCAGGCTAAATATACAGAACAGATTTGACCTCTGACCCAGCTCTGAAAGCTGTGTGGTATTGACCACACTAAATGTCTGATTTTAAGCAGCCAGGTTGTGCTATGATGGAAAGCCAACAATTGATGGAAAGAAGAGAACCTAAGCTTTAATTTGATGTGCAACATGTTTGATTTGAAGCAGGTTTACCAGAAATACAGGAGGATACTTTAGAATATAAAACCAGTTGGCTGCAGGCCTTTTGAAAACAGCTGAATATAACCATAATTCATCAGTGTGCTGCTAGCCACCAGAAGGTTTAAAATGAACAATGTTGGAGTCTATGAAAAGGTCTGAATCTGAGCTTTAAATTGAGGTGTCACTCCAGTAAATCAGATCATGCTAGCCTGAAAGACCAGGCTAAATATACAGAACAGATTTGACCTCTGACCCAGCTCTGAAAGCTGTGTGGTATTGACCACACTAAATGTCTGATTTTAAGCAGCCAGGTTGTGCTATGATGGAAAGCCAAAAATTGTTGGAAAGAAGAGAACCTAAGCTTTAATTTGATGTGCAACATGTTTGATTTGAAGCAGGTTTACCAGAAATACAGGAGGATAAGGTAGAATATAAAACCAGTTGGCTGCAGGCCTTTTGAAAACAGCTGAATGTAACCATAATTCATCAGTGTGCTGCTAGCCACCAGAAGGGGTAAAATCAACAATGTTGGACTCTATGAAAAGGTCTGAATCTGAGGTTTACATGGAGGTATCACTCCAGTAAATCAGATCATGCTAGCCTGAAAGACCAGGCTAAATATACAGAACAGATTTGACCTCTGACCCAGCTCTGAAAGCTGTGTGGTATTGACCACACTAAATGTCTGATTTTAAGCAGCCAGGTTGTGCTATGATGGAAAGCCAACAATTGATGGAAAGAAGAGAACCTAAGCTTTAATTTGATGTGCAACATGTTTGATTTGAAGCAGGTTTACCAGAAATACAGGAGGATACTTTAGAATATAAAACCAGTTGGCTGCAGGCCTTTTAAAAACAGCTGAATATAACCATAATTCATCAGTGTGCTGCTAGCCACCAGAAGGTTTAAAATGAACAATGTTGGAGTCTATGAAAAGGTCTGAATCTGAGCTTTAAATTGAGGTGTCACTCCAGTAAATCAGATCATGCTAGCCTGAAAGACCAGGCTAAATATACAGAACAGATTTGACCTCTGACCCAGCTCTGAAAGTTGTGTGGTATTGACCACACTAAATGTCTGATTTTAAGCAGCCAGCTTGTGCTATGATGGAAAGCCAACAATTGATGGAAAGAAGAGAACCTAAGCTTTAATTTGATGTGCAACATGTTTGATTTGAAGCAGGTTTACCAGAAATACAGGAGGATAAGGTAGAATATAAAACCTGTTGGCTGCAGGCCTTTTGCAAACAGCTGAATGTAACCATAATTCATCAGTGTGCTGCTAGCCACCAGAAGGGGTAAAATCAACAATGTTGGACTCTATGAAAAGGTCTGAATCTGAGCTTTAAATTGAGGTGTCACTCCAGTAAATCAGATCATGCTAGCCTGAAGGACCAGGCTAAATATACAGAACAGATTTGACCTCTGACCCAGCTCTGAAAGCTGTGTGGTATTGACCACACTAAATGTCTGATTTTAAGCAGCCAGGTTGTGCTATGATGGAAAGCCAACAATTGATGGAAAGAAGAGAACCTAAGCTTTAATTTGATGCGCAACATGTTTGATTTGAAGCAGGTTTACCAGAAATACAGGAGGATAAGTTAGAATATAAAACCTGTTGGCTGCAGGCCTTTTGAAAACAGCTGAATGTAACCATAATTCATCAGTGTGCTGCTAGCCACCAGAAGGGGTAAAATGAACAATGTTGGACTCTATGAAAAGGTCTGAATCTGAGCTTTAAATTGAGGTGTCACTCCAGTAAATCAGATCATACTAGCCTGAAGGACCAGGCTAAATATACAGAACAGATTTGACCTCTGACCCAGCTCTGAAAGCTGTGTGGTATTGACCACACTAAATGTCTGATTTTAAGCAGCCAGGTTGTACTATGATGGAAAGCCAACAATTGATGGAAAGAAGAGAACCTAAGCTTTAATTTGATGTGCAACATGTTTGATTTGAAGCAGGTTTACCAGAAATACAGGAGGATACTTTAGAATATAAAACCAGTTGGCTGCAGGCCTTTTGAAAACAGCTGAATATAACCATAATTCATCAGTGTGCTGCTAGCCACCAGAAGGTTTAAAATGAACAATGTTGGAGTCTATGAAAAGGTCTGAATCTGAGCTTTAAATTGAGGTGTCACTCCAGTAAATCAGATCATGCTAGCCTGAAAGACCAGGCTAAATATACAGAACAGATTTGACCTCTGACCCAGCTCTGAAAGCTGTGTGGTATTGACCACACTAAATGTCTGATTTTAAGCAGCCAGGTTGTGCTATGATGGAAAGCCAAAAATTGTTGGAAAGAAGAGAACCTAAGCTTTAATTTGATGTGCAACATGTTTGATTTGAAGCAGGTTTACCAGAAATACAGGAGGATAAGGTAGAATATAAAACCAGTTGGCTGCAGGCCTTTTGAAAACAGCTGAATGTAACCATAATTCATCAGTGTGCTGCTAGCCACCAGAAGGGGTAAAATCAACAATGTTGGACTCTATGAAAAGGTCTGAATCTGAGGTTTACATGGAGGTATCACTCCAGTAAATCAGATCATGCTAGCCTGAAAGACCAGGCTAAATATACAGAACAGATTTGACCTCTGACCCAGCTCTGAAAGCTGTGTGGTATTGACCACACTAAATGTCTGATTTTAAGCAGCCAGGTTGTGCTATGATGGAAAGCCAACAATTGATGGAAAGAAGAGAACCTAAGCTTTAATTTGATGTGCAACATGTTGGATTTGAAGCAGGTTTACCAGAAATACAGGAGGATACTTTAGAATATAAAACCAGTTGGCTGCAGGCCTTTTAAAAACAGCTGAATATAACCATAATTCATCAGTGTGCTGCTAGCCACCAGAAGGTTTAAAATGAACAATGTTGGAGTCTATGAAAAGGTCTGAATCTGAGCTTTAAATTGAGGTGTCACTCCAGTAAATCAGATCATGCTAGCCTGAAAGACCAGGCTAAATATACAGAACAGATTTGACCTCTGACCCAGCTCTGAAAGTTGTGTGGTATTGACCACACTAAATGTCTGATTTTAAGCAGCCAGCTTGTGCTATGATGGAAAGCCAACAATTGATGGAAAGAAGAGAACCTAAGCTTTAATTTGATGTGCAACATGTTTGATTTGAAGCAGGTTTACCAGAAATACAGGAGGATAAGGTAGAATATAAAACCTGTTGGCTGCAGGCCTTTTGCAAACAGCTGAATGTAACCATAATTCATCAGTGTGCTGCTAGCCACCAGAAGGGGTAAAATCAACAATGTTGGACTCTATGAAAAGGTCTGAATCTGAGCTTTAAATTGAGGTGTCACTCCAGTAAATCAGATCATGCTAGCCTGAAGGACCAGGCTAAATATACAGAACAGATTTGACCTCTGACCCAGCTCTGAAAGCTGTGTGGTATTGACCACACTAAATGTCTGATTTTAAGCAGCCAGGTTGTGCTATGATGGAAAGCCAACAATTGATGGAAAGAAGAGAACCTAAGCTTTAATTTGATGCGCAACATGTTTGATTTGAAGCAGGTTTACCAGAAATACAGGAGGATAAGTTAGAATATAAAACCTGTTGGCTGCAGGCCTTTTGAAAACAGCTGAATGTAACCATAATTCATCAGTGTGCTGCTAGCCACCAGAAGGGGTAAAATGAACAATGTTGGACTCTATGAAAAGGTCTGAATCTGAGCTTTAAATTGAGGTGTCACTCCAGTAAATCAGATCATACTAGCCTGAAGGACCAGGCTAAATATACAGAACAGATTTGACCTCTGACCCAGCTCTGAAAGCTGTGTGGTATTGACCACACTAAATGTCTGATTTTAAGCAGCCAGGTTGTACTATGATGGAAAGCCAACAATTGATGGAAAGAAGAGAACCTAAGCTTTAATTTGATGTGCAACATGTTTGATTTGAAGCAGGTTTACCAGAAATACAGGAGGATACTTTAGAATATAAAACCAGTTGGCTGCAGGCCTTTTGAAAACAGCTGAATATAACCATAATTCATCAGTGTGCTGCTAGCCACCAGAAGGGTTAAAATCAACAATGTTGGAGTCTATGAAAAGGTCTGAATCTGAGGTTTACATGGAGGTATCATTCCAGTAAATCAGATCATGCTAGCCTGAAAGACCAGGCTAAATATACAGAACAGATTTGACCTCTGACCCAGCTCTGAAAGCTGTGTGGTATTGACCACACTAAATGTCTGATTTTAAGCAGCCAGGTTGTGCTATGATGGAAAGCCAAAAATTGTTGGAAAGAAGAGAACCTAAGCTTTAATTTGATGTGCAACATGTTTGATTTGAAGCAGGTTTACCAGAAATACAGGAGGATAAGGTAGAATATAAAACCAGTTGGCTGCAGGCCTTTTGAAAACAGCTGAATGTAACCATAATTCATCAGTGTGCTGCTAGCCACCAGAAGGGGTAAAATCAACAATGTTGGACTCTATGAAAAGGTCTGAATCTGAGGTTTACATGGAGGTATCACTCCAGTAAATCAGATCATGCTAGCCTGAAAGACCAGGCTAAATATACAGAACAGATTTGACCTCTGACCCAGCTCTGAAAGCTGTGTGGTATTGACCACACTAAATGTCTGATTTTAAGCAGCCAGGTTGTGCTATGATGGAAAGCCAACAATTGATGGAAAGAAGAGAACCTAAGCTTTAATTTGATGTGCAACATGTTTGATTTGAAGCAGGTTTACCAGAAATACAGGAGGATACTTTAGAATATAAAACCAGTTGGCTGCAGGCCTTTTAAAAACAGCTGAATATAACCATAATTCATCAGTGTGCTGCTAGCCACCAGAAGGTTTAAAATGAACAATGTTGGAGTCTATGAAAAGGTCTGAATCTGAGCTTTAAATTGAGGTGTCACTCCAGTAAATCAGATCATGCTAGCCTGAAAGACCAGGCTAAATATACAGAACAGATTTGACCTCTGACCCAGCTCTGAAAGTTGTGTGGTATTGACCACACTAAATGTCTGATTTTAAGCAGCCAGCTTGTGCTATGATGGAAAGCCAACAATTGATGGAAAGAAGAGAACCTAAGCTTTAATTTGATGTGCAACATGTTTGATTTGAAGCAGGTTTACCAGAAATACAGGAGGATAAGGTAGAATATAAAACCTGTTGGCTGCAGGCCTTTTGCAAACAGCTGAATGTAACCATAATTCATCAGTGTGCTGCTAGCCACCAGAAGGGGTAAAATCAACAATGTTGGACTCTATGAAAAGGTCTGAATCTGAGCTTTAAATTGAGGTGTCACTCCAGTAAATCAGATCATACTAGCCTGAAGGACCAGGCTAAATATACAGAACAGATTTGACCTCTGACCCAGCTCTGAAAGCTGTGTGGTATTGACCACACTAAATGTCTGATTTTAAGCAGCCAGGTTGTACTATGATGGAAAGCCAACAATTGATGGAAAGAAGAGAACCTAAGCTTTAATTTGATGTGCAACATGTTTGATTTGAAGCAGGTTAACCAGAAATACAGGAGGATACTTTAGAATATAAAACCAGTTGGCTGCAGGCCTTTTGAAAACAGCTGAATATAACCATAATTCATCAGTGTGCTGCTAGCCACCAGAAGGGTTAAAATCAACAATGTTGGAGTCTATGAAAAGGTCTGAATCTGAGGTTTACATGGAGGTATCATTCCAGTAAATCAGATCATGCTAGCCTGAAAGACCAGGCTAAATATACAGAACAGATTTGACCTCTGACCCAGCTCTGAAAGCTGTGTGGTATTGACCACACTAAATGTCTGATTTTAAGCAGCCAGGTTGTGCTATGATGGAAAGCCAAAAATTGTTGGAAAGAAGAGAACCTAAGCTTTAATTTGATGTGCAACATGTTTGATTTGAAGCAGGTTTACCAGAAATACAGGAGGATAAGGTAGAATATAAAACCAGTTGGCTGCAGGCCTTTTGAAAACAGCTGAATGTAACCATAATTCATCAGTGTGCTGCTAGCCACCAGAAGGGGTAAAATCAACAATGTTGGACTCTATGAAAAGGTCTGAATCTGAGGTTTACATGGAGGTATCACTCCAGTAAATCAGATCATGCTAGCCTGAAAGACCAGGCTAAATATACAGAACAGATTTGACCTCTGACCCAGCTCTGAAAGCTGTGTGGTATTGACCACACTAAATGTCTGATTTTAAGCAGCCAGGTTGTGCTATGATGGAAAGCCAACAATTGATGGAAAGAAGAGAACCTAAGCTTTAATTTGATGTGCAACATGTTTGATTTGAAGCAGGTTTACCAGAAATACAGGAGGATACTTTAGAATATAAAACCAGTTGGCTGCAGGCCTTTTAAAAACAGCTGAATATAACCATAATTCATCAGTGTGCTGCTAGCCACCAGAAGGTTTAAAATGAACAATGTTGGAGTCTATGAAAAGGTCTGAATCTGAGCTTTAAATTGAGGTGTCACTCCAGTAAATCAGATCATGCTAGCCTGAAAGACCAGGCTAAATATACAGAACAGATTTGACCTCTGACCCAGCTCTGAAAGTTGTGTGGTATTGACCACACTAAATGTCTGATTTTAAGCAGCCAGCTTGTGCTATGATGGAAAGCCAACAATTGATGGAAAGAAGAGAACCTAAGCTTTAATTTGATGTGCAACATGTTTGATTTGAAGCAGGTTTACCAGAAATACAGGAGGATAAGGTAGAATATAAAACCTGTTGGCTGCAGGCCTTTTGCAAACAGCTGAATGTAACCATAATTCATCAGTGTGCTGCTAGCCACCAGAAGGGGTAAAATCAACAATGTTGGACTCTATGAAAAGGTCTGAATCTGAGCTTTAAATTGAGGTGTCACTCCAGTAAATCAGATCATGCTAGCCTGAAGGACCAGGCTAAATATACAGAACAGATTTGACCTCTGACCCAGCTCTGAAAGCTGTGTGGTATTGACCACACTAAATGTCTGATTTTAAGCAGCCAGCTTGTGCTATGATGGAAAGCCAACAATTGTTGGAAAGAAGAGAACCTAAGCTTTAATTTGATGTGCAACATGTTTGATTTGAAGCAGGTTTACCAGAAATACAGGAGGATAAGGTAGAATATAAAACCAGTTGGCTGCAGGCCTTTTGAAAACAGCTGAATGTAACCATAATTCATCAGTGTGCTGCTAGCCACCAGAAGGGTTAAAATCAACAATGTTGGACTCTATGAAAAGGTCTGAATCTGAGGTTTACATGGAGGTATCACTCCAGTAAATCAGATCATGCTAGCCTGAAAGACCAGGCTAAATATACAGAACAGATTTGACCTCTGACCCAGCTCTGAAAGCTGTGTGGTATTGACCACACTAAATGTCTGATTTTAAGCAGCCAGCTTGTGCTATGATGGAAAGCCAACAATTGTTGGAAAGAAGAGAACCTAAGCTTTAATTTGATGTGCAACATGTTTGATTTGAAGCAGGTTTACCAGAAATACAGGAGGATAAGGTAGAATATAAAACCAGTTGGCTGCAGGCCTTTTGAAAACAGCTGAATGTAACCATAATTCATCAGTGTGCTGCTAGCCACCAGAAGGGTTAAAATCAACAATGTTGGACTCTATGAAAAGGTCTGAATCTGAGGTTTACATGGAGGTATCACTCCAGTAAATCAGATCATGCTAGCCTGAAAGACCAGGCTAAATATACAGAACAGATTTGACCTCTGACCCAGCTCTGAAAGCTGTATGGTATTGACCACACTAAATGTCTGATTTTAAGCAGCCAGGTTGTGCTATGATGGAAAGCCAACAATTGATGGAAAGAAGAGAACCTAAGCTTTAATTTGATGTGCAACATGTTTGATTTGAAGCAGGTTTACCAGAAATACAGGAGGATAAGTTAGAATATAAAACCTGTTGGCTACAGGCCTTTTGAAAACAGCTGAATGTAACCATAATTCATCAGTGTGCTGCTAGCCACCAGAAGGGTTAAAATCAACAATGTTGGACTCTATGAAAAGGTCTGAATCTGAGCTTTAAATTGAGGTGTCACTCCAGTAAATCAGATCATGCTAGCCTGAAAGACCAGGTTAAATATACAGAACAGATTTGACCTCTGACCCAGCTCTGAAAGCTGTGTGGTATTGACCACACTAAATGTCTGATTTTAAGCAGCCAGGTTGTGCTATGATGGAAAGCCAACAATTGATGGAAAGAAGAGAACCTAAGCTTTAATTTGATGCGCAACATGTTTGATTTGAAGCAGGTTTACCAGAAATACAGGAGGATAAGTTAGAATATAAAACCAGTTGGCTGCAGGCCTTTTAAAAACAGCTGAATGTAACCATAATTCATCAGTGTGCTGCTAGCCACCAGAAGGTTTAAAATGAGCAATATTGGACTCTATGAAAAGGTCTGAATCTGAGCTTTAAATTGAGGTGTCACTCCAGTAAATCAGATCATGCTAGCCTGAAAGACCAGGCTAAATATACAGAACAGATTTGACCTCTGACCCAGCTCTGAAAGCTGTGTGGTATTGACCACACTAAATGTCTGATTTTAAGCAGCCAGGTTGTACTATGATGGAAAGCCAACAATTGATGGAAAGAAGAGAACCTAAGCTTTAATTTGATGTGCAACATGTTTGATTTGAAGCAGGTTTACCAGAAATACAGGAGGATAAGTTAGAATATAAAACCTGTTGGCTGCAGGCCTTTTGAAAACAGCTGAATGTAACCATAATTCATCAGTGTGCTGCTAGCCACCAGAAGGTTTAAAATCAACAATGTTGGACTCTATGAAAAGGTCTGAATCTGAGCTTTAAATTGAGGTGTCACTCCAGTAAATCAGATCATGCTAGCCTGAAGGACCAGGCTAAATATACAGAACAGATTTGACCTCTGACCCAGCTCTGAAAGCTGTGTGGTATTGACCACACTAAATGTCTGATTTTAAGCAGCCAGGTTGTGCTATGATGGAAAGCCAACAATTGATGGAAAGAAGAGAACCTAAGCTTTAATTTGATGTGCAACATGTTTGATTTGAAGCAGGTTTACCAAAAATACAGGAGGATAAGGTAGAATATAAAACCAGTTGGCTGCAGGCCTTTTGAAAACAGCTGAATGTAACCATAATTCATCAGTGTGCTGCTAGCCACCAGAAGGGGTAAAATCAACAATGTTGGAGTCTATGAAAAGGTCTGAATCTGAGCTTTAAATTGAGGTGTCACTCCAGTAAATCAGATCATGCTAGCCTGAAAGACCAGGCTAAATATACAGAACAGATTTGACCTCTGACCCAGCTCTGAAAGCTGTGTGGTATTGACCACACTAAATGTCTGATTTTAAGCAGCCAGGTTGTGCTATGATGGAAAGCCAACAATTGTTGGAAAGAAGAGAACCTAAGCTTTAATTTGATGTGCAACATGTTTGATTTGAAGCAGGTTTACCAGAAATACAGGAGGATAAGGTAGAATATAAAACCAGTTGGCTGCAGGCCTTTTGAAAACAGCTGAATGTAACCATAATTCATCAGTGTGCTGCTAGCCACCAGAAGGGTTAAAATCAACAATGTTGGACTCTATGAAAAGGTCTGAATCTGAGGTTTACATGGAGGTATCACTCCAGTAAATCAGATCATGCTAGCCTGAAAGACCAGGCTAAATATACAGAACAGATTTGACCTCTGACCCAGCTCTGAAAGCTGTGTGGTATTGACCACACTAAATGTCTGATTTTAAACAGCCAGGTTGTGCTATGATGGAAAGCCAACAATTGATGGAAAGAAGAGAACCTAAGCTTTAATTTGATGTGCAACATGTTTGATTTGAAGCAGGTTTACCAGAAATACAGGAGGATAAGTTAGAATATAAAACCAGTTGGCTGCAGGCCTTTTGAAAACAGCTGAATGTAACCATAATTCATCAGTGTGCTGCTAGCCACCAGAAGGGGTAAAATCAACAATGTTGGACTCTATGAAAAGGTCTGAATCTGAGCTTTAAATTGAGGTGTCACTCCAGTAAATCAGATCATGCTAGCCTGACGGACCAGGCTAAATATACAGAACAGATTTGACCTCTGACCCAGCTCTGAAAGCTGTGTGGTATTGACCACACTAAATGTCTGATTTTAAGCAGCCAGGTTGTGCTATGATGGAAAGCCAACAATTGATGGAAAGAAGAGAACCTAAGCTTTAATTTGATGTGCAACATGTTTGATTTGAAGCAGGTTTACCAGAAATACAGGAGGATAAGGTAGAATATAAAACCAGTTGGCTGCAGGCCTTTTGAAAACAGCTGAATGTAACCATAATTCATCAGTGTGCTGCTAGCCACCAGAAGGGGTAAAATCAACAATGTTGGACTCTATGAAAAGGTCTGAATCTGAGGTTTACATGGAGGTATCACTCCAGTAAATCAGATCATGCTAGCCTGAAAGACCAGGCTAAATATACAGAACAGATTTGACCTCTGACCCAGCTCTGAAAGCTGTGTGGTATTGACCACACTAAATGTCTGATTTTAAGCAGCCAGGTTGTGCTATGATGGAAAGCCAACAATTGATGGAAAGAAGAGAACCTAAGCTTTAATTTGATGTGCAACATGTTTGATTTGAAGCAGGTTTACCAGAAATACAGGAGGATACTTTAGAATATAAAACCAGTTGGCTGCAGGCCTTTTAAAAACAGCTGAATATAACCATAATTCATCAGTGTGCTGCTAGCCACCAGAAGGTTTAAAATGAACAATGTTGGAGTCTATGAAAAGGTCTGAATCTGAGCTTTAAATTGAGGTGTCACTCCAGTAAATCAGATCATGCTAGCCTGAAAGACCAGGCTAAATATACAGAACAGATTTGACCTCTGACCCAGCTCTGAAAGTTGTGTGGTATTGACCACACTAAATGTCTGATTTTAAGCAGCCAGCTTGTGCTATGATGGAAAGCCAACAATTGATGGAAAGAAGAGAACCTAAGCTTTAATTTGATGTGCAACATGTTTGATTTGAAGCAGGTTTACCAGAAATACAGGAGGATACTTTAGAATATAAAACCAGTTGGCTGCAGGCCTTTTAAAAACAGCTGAATATAACCATAATTCATCAGTGTGCTGCTAGCCACCAGAAGGTTTAAAATGAACAATGTTGGAGTCTATGAAAAGGTCTGAATCTGAGCTTTAAATTGAGGTGTCACTCCAGTAAATCAGATCATGCTAGCCTGAAAGACCAGGCTAAATATACAGAACAGATTTGACCTCTGACCCAGCTCTGAAAGTTGTGTGGTATTGACCACACTAAATGTCTGATTTTGAGCAGCCAGCTTGTGCTATGATGGAAAGCCAACAATTGATGGAAAGAAGAGAACCTAAGCTTTAATTTGATGTGCAACATGTTTGATTTGAAGCAGGTTTACCAGAAATACAGGAGGATAAGTTAGAATATAAAACCTGCTGGCTGCAGGCCTTTTGAAAACAGCTGAATGTAACCATAATTCATCAGTGTGCTGCTAGCCACCAGAAGGGGTAAAATCAACAATGTTGGACTCTATGAAAAGGTCTGAATCTGAGCTTTAAATTGAGGTGTCACTCCAGTAAATCAGATCATGCTAGCCTGAAGGACCAGGCTAAATATACAGAACAGATTTGACCTCTGACCCAGCTCTGAAAGCTGTGTGGTATTGACCACACTAAATGTCTGATTTTAAGCAGCCAGGTTGTGCTATGATGGAAAGCCAACAATTGATGGAAAGAAGAGAACCTAAGCTTTAATTTGATGTGCAACATGTTTGATTTGAAGCAGGTTTACCAGAAATACAGGAGGATAAGGTAGAATATAAAACCTGTTGGCTGCAGGCCTTTTGAAAACAGCTGAATGTAACCATAATTCATCAGTGTGCTGCTAGCCACCAGAAGGGGTAAAATCAACAATGTTGGACTCTATGAAAAGGTCTGAATCTGAGCTTTAAATTGAGGTGTCACTCCAGTAAATCAGATCATGCTAGCCTGAAGGACCAGGCTAAATATACAGAACAGATTTGACCTCTGACCCAGCTCTGAAAGCTGTGTGGTATTGACCACACTAAATGTCTGATTTTAAGCAGCCAGCTTGTGCTATGATGGAAAGCCAACAATTGATGGAAAGAAGAGAACCTAAGCTTTAATTTGATGTGCAACATGTTTGATTTGAAGCAGGTTTACCAGAAATACAGGAGGATAAGGTAGAATATAAAACCTGTTGGCTGCAGGCCTTTTGAAAACAGCTGAATGTAACCATAATTCATCAGTGTGCTGCTAGCCACCAGAAGGGGTAAAATCAACAATGTTGGACTCTATGAAAAGGTCTGAATCTGAGCTTTAAATTGAGGTGTCACTCCAGTAAATCAGATCATGCTAGCCTGAAGGACCAGGCTAAATATACAGAACAGATTTGACCTCTGACCCAGCTCTGAAAGCTGTGTGGTATTGACCACACTAAATGTCTGATTTTAAGCAGCCAGGTTGTGCTATGATGGAAAGCCAACAATTGATGGAAAGAAGAGAACCTAAGCTTTAATTTGATGTGCAACATGTTTGATTTGAAGCAGGTTTACCAGAAATACAGGAGGATAAGTTAGAATATAAAACCTGTTGGCTACAGGCCTTTTAAAAACAGCTGAATATAACCATAATTCATCAGTGTGCTGCTAGCCACCAGAAGGTTTAAAATGAACAATGTTGGAGTCTATGAAAAGGTCTGAATCTGAGCTTTAAATTGAGGTGTCACTCCAGTAAATCAGATCATGCTAGCCTGAAAGACCAGGCTAAATATACAGAACAGATTTGACTTCTGACCCAGCTCTGAAAGCTGTGTGGTATTGACCACACTAAATGTCTGATTTTAAGCAGCCAGGTTGTGCTATGATGGAAAGCCAACAATTAATGGAAAGAAGAGAACCTAAGCTTTAATTTGATGTGCAACATGTTTGATTTGAAGCAGGTTTACCAGAAATACAGGAGGATAAGTTAGAATATAAAACCTGTTGGCTGCAGGCCTTTTGAAAACAGCTGAATGTAACCATAATTCATCAGTGTGCTGCTAGCCACCAGAAGGGTTAAAATCAACAATGTTGGACTCTATGAAAAGGTCTGAATCTGAGCTTTAAATTGAGGTGTCACTCCAGTAAATCAGATCATGCTAGCCTGAAGGACCAGGCTAAATATACAGAACAGATTTGACCTCTGACCCAGCTCTGAAAGCTGTGTGGTATTGACCACACTAAATGTCTGATTTTAAGCAGCCAGGTTGTGCTATGATGGAAAGCCAACAATTGATGGAAAGAAGAGAACCTAAGCTTTAATTTGATGTGCAACATGTTTGATTTGAAGCAGGTTTACCAGAAATACAGGAGGATAAGGTAGAATATAAAACCTGTTGGCTGCAGGCCTTTTGAAAACAGCTGAATGTAACCATAATTCATCAGTGTGCTGCTAGCCACCAGAAGGGGTAAAATCAACAATGTTGGACTCTATGAAAAGGTCTGAATCTGAGCTTTAAATTGAGGTGTCACTCCAGTAAATCAGATCATGCTAGACTGAAGGACCAGGCTAAATATACAGAACAGATTTGACCTCTGACCCAGCTCTGAAAGCTGTGTGGTATTGACCACACTAAATGTCTGATTTTAAGCAGCCAGGTTGTGATAGGATGGAAAGCCAACAATTGATGGAAAGAAGAGAACCTAAGCTTTAATTTGATGTGCAACATGTTTGATTTGAAGCAGGTTTACCAGAAATACAGGAGGATAAGTTAGAATATAAAACCAGTTGGCTGCAGGCCTTTTAAAAACAGTTGAATATAACCATAATTCATCAGTGTGCTGCTAGCCACCAGAAGGTTTAAAATGAACAATGTTGGACTCTATGAAAAGGTCTGAATCTGAGCTTTACATTGAGGTATCACTCCAGTAAATCAGATCATGCTAGCCTGAAAGACCAGGCTAAATATACAGAACAGATTTGACCTCTGACCCAGCTCTGAAAGCTGTCTGGTATTGACCACACTAAATGTCTGATTTTAAGCAGCCAGGTTGTGCTATGATGGAAAGCCGAAAATTGATGGAAAGAAGAGAACCTAAGCTTTAATTTGATGTGCAACATGTTTGATTTGAAGCAGGTTTACCAGAAATACAGGAGGATAAGTTAGAATATAAAACCAGTTGGCTGCAGGCCTTTTAAAAACAGTTGAATATAACCATAATTCATCAGTGTGCTGCTAGCCACCAGAAGTTTTAAAATGAACAATGTTGGACTCTATGAAAAGGTCTGAATCTGAGCTTTAAATTGAGGTGTCACTCCAGTAAATCAGATCATGCTAGCCTGAAAGACCAGGCTAAATATACAGAACAGATTTGACCTCTGACCCAGCTCTGAAAGCTGTCTGGTATTGACCACACTAAATGTCTGATTTTAAGCAGCCAGGTTGTGCTATGATGGAAAGCCGAAAATTGATGGAAAGAAGAGAACCTAAGCTTTAATTTGATGTGCAACATGTTTGATTTGAAGCAGGTTTACCAGAAATACAGGAGGATAAGTTAGAATATAAAACCAGTTGGCTGCAGGCCTTTTAAAGACAGTTGAATATAACCATAATTCATCAGTGTGCTGCTAGCCACCAGAAGGTTTAAAATGAACAATGTTGGACTCTATGAAAAGGTCTGAATCTGAGCTTTAAATTGAGGTGTCACTTCAGTAAATCAGATCATGCTAGCCTGAAAGACCAGGCTAAATATACAGAACAGATTTGACCTCTGACCAAGCTCTGAAAGCTGTGTGGTATTGACCACACTAAATGTCTGATTTTAAGCAGCCAGGTTGTGATAGGATGGAAAGCCAACAATTGATGGAAAGAAGAGAACCTAAGCTTTAATTTGATGTGCAACATGTTTGATTTGAAGCAGGTTTACCAGAAATACAGGAGGATAAGTTAGAATATAAAACCAGTTGGCTGCAGGCCTTTTAAAAACAGTTGAATATAACCATAATTCATCAGTGTGCTGCTAGCCACCAGAAGGTTTAAAATGAACAATGTTGGACTCTATGAAAAGGTCTGAATCTGAGCTTTAAATTGAGGTATCACTCCAGTAAATCAGATCATGCTAGCCTGAAAGACCAGGCTAAATATACAGAACAGATTTGACCTCTGACCAAGCTCTGAAAGCTGTGTGGTATTGACCACACTAAATGTCTGATTTTAAGCAGCCAGGTTGTGATAGGATGGAAAGCCAACAATTGATGGAAAGAAGAGAACCTAAGCTTTAATTTGATGTGCAACATGTTTGATTTGAAGCAGGTTTACCAGAAATACAGGAGGATAAGTTAGAATATAAAACCAGTTGGCTGCAGGCCTTTTAAAAACAGTTGAATATAACCATAATTCATCAGTGTGCTGCTAGCCACCAGAAGGTTTAAAATGAACAATGTTGGACTCTATGAAAAGGTCTGAATCTGAGCTTTAAATTGAGGTATCACTCCAGTAAATCAGATCATGCTAGCCTGAAAGACCAGGCTAAATATACAGAACAGATTTGACCTCTGACCAAGCTCTGAAAGCTGTGTGGTATTGACCACACTAAATGTCTGATTTTAAGCAGCCAGGTTGTGATAGGATGGAAAGCCAACAATTGATGGAAAGAAGAGAACCTAAGCTTTAATTTGATGTGCAACATGTTTGATTTGAAGCAGGTTTACCAGAAATACAGGAGGATAAGTTAGAATATAAAACCAGTTGGCTGCAGGCCTTTTAAAAACAGTTGAATATAACCATAATTCATCAGTGTGCTGCTAGCCACCAGAAGGTTTAAAATGAACAATGTTGGACTCTATGAAAAGGTCTGAATCTGAGCTTTAAATTGAGGTATCACTCCAGTAAATCAGATCATGCTAGCCTGAAAGACCAGGCTAAATATACAGAACAGATTTGACCTCTGACCCAGCTCTGAAAGCTGTCTGGTATTGACCACACTAAATGTCTGATTTTAAGCAGCCAGGTTGTGCTATGATGGAAAGCCAACAATTGATGGAAAGAAGAGAACCTAAGCTTTAATTTGATGTGCAACATGTTTGATTTGAAGCAGGTTTACCAGAAATACAGGAGGATAAGTTAGAATATAAAACCAGTTGGCTGCAGGCCTTTTAAAAACAGTTGAATATAACCATAATTCATCAGTGTGCTGCTAGCCACCAGAAGGTTTAAAATGAACAATGTTGGACTCTATGAAAAGGTCTGAATCTGAGCTTTACATTGAGGTATCACTCCAGTAAATCAGATCATGCTAGCCTGAAAGACCAGGCTAAATATACAGAACAGATTTGACCTCTGACCCAGCTCTGAAAGCTGTCTGGTATTGACCACACTAAATGTCTGATTTTAAGCAGCCAGGTTGTGCTATGATGGAAAGCCGAAAATTGATGGAAAGAAGAGAACCTAAGCTTTAATTTGATGTGCAACATGTTTGATTTGAAGCAGGTTTACCAGAAATACAGGAGGATAAGTTAGAATATAAAACCAGTTGGCTGCAGGCCTTTTAAAAACAGTTGAATATAACCATAATTCATCAGTGTGCTGCTAGCCACCAGAAGTTTTAAAATGAACAATGTTGGACTCTATGAAAAGGTCTGAATCTGAGCTTTAAATTGAGGTGTCACTCCAGTAAATCAGATCATGCTAGCCTGAAAGACCAGGCTAAATATACAGAACAGATTTGACCTCTGACCCAGCTCTGAAAGCTGTCTGGTATTGACCACACTAAATGTCTGATTTTAAGCAGCCAGGTTGTGCTATGATGGAAAGCCGAAAATTGATGGAAAGAAGAGAACCTAAGCTTTAATTTGATGTGCAACATGTTTGATTTGAAGCAGGTTTACCAGAAATACAGGAGGATAAGTTAGAATATAAAACCAGTTGGCTGCAGGCCTTTTAAAAACAGTTGAATATAACCATAATTCATCAGTGTGCTGCTAGCCACCAGAAGTTTTAAAATGAACAATGTTGGACTCTATGAAAAGGTCTGAATCTGAGCTTTAAATTGAGGTGTCACTCCAGTAAATCAGATCATGCTAGCCTGAAAGACCAGGCTAAATATACAGAACAGATTTGACCTCTGACCAAGCTCTGAAAGCTGTGTGGTATTGACCACACTAAATGTCTGATTTTAAGCAGCCAGGTTGTGATAGGATGGAAAGCCAACAATTGATGGAAAGAAGAGAACCTAAGCTTTAATTTGATGTGCAACATGTTTGATTTGAAGCAGGTTTACCAGAAATACAGGAGGATAAGTTAGAATAGAAAACCAGTTGGCTGCAGGCCTTTTAAAGACAGTTGAATATAACCATAATTCATCAGTGTGCTGCTAGCCACCAGAAGGTTTAAAATGAACAATGTTGGACTCTATGAAAAGGTCTGAATCTGAGCTTTAAATTGAGGTATCACTCCAGTAAATCAGATCATGCTAGCCTGAAAGACCAGGCTAAATATACAGAACAGATTTGACCTCTGACCAAGCTCTGAAAGCTGTGTGGTATTGACCACACTAAATGTCTGATTTTAAGCAGCCAGGTTGTGATAGGATGGAAAGCCAACAATTGATGGAAAGAAGAGAACCTAAGCTTTAATTTGATGTGCAACATGTTTGATTTGAAGCAGGTTTACCAGAAATACAGGAGGATAAGTTAGAATATAAAACCAGTTGGCTGCAGGCCTTTTAAAAACAGTTGAATATAACCATAATTCATCAGTGTGCTGCTAGCCACCAGAAGGTTTAAAATGAACAATGTTGGACTCTATGAAAAGGTCTGAATCTGAGCTTTAAATTGAGGTATCACTCCAGTAAATCAGATCATGCTAGCCTGAAAGACCAGGCTAAATATACAGAACAGATTTGACCTCTGACCCAGCTCTGAAAGCTGTCTGGTATTGACCACACTAAATGTCTGATTTTAAGCAGCCAGGTTGTGCTATGATGGAAAGCCGAAAATTGATGGAAAGAAGAGAACCTAAGCTTTAATTTGATGTGCAACATGTTTGATTTGAAGCAGGTTTACCAGAAATACAGGAGGATAAGTTAGAATATAAAACCAGTTGGCTGCAGGCCTTTTAAAGACAGTTGAATATAACCATAATTCATCAGTGTGCTGCTAGCCACCAGAAGTTTTAAAATGAACAATGTTGGACTCTATGAAAAGGTCTGAATCTGAGCTTTAAATTGAGGTATCACTTCAGTAAATCAGATCATGCTAGCCTGAAAGACCAGGCTAAATATACAGAACAGATTTGACCTCTGACCCAGCTCTGAAAGCTGTCTGGTATTGACCACACTAAATGTCTGATTTTAAGCAGCCAGGTTGTGCTATGATGGACAGCCGAAAATTGATGGAAAGAAGAGAACCTAAGCTTTAATTTGATGTGCAACATGTTTGATTTGAAGCAGGTTTACCAGAAATACAGGAGGATAAGTTAGAATATAAAACCAGTTGGCTGCAGGCCTTTTAAAGACAGTTGAATATAACCATAATTCATCAGTGTGCTGCTAGCCACCAGAAGGCTTAAAATGAACAATGTTGGACTCTATGAAAAGGTCTGAATCTGAGCTTTAAATTGAGGTATCACTTCAGTAAATCAGATCATGCTAGCCTGAAAGACCAGGCTAAATATACAGAACAGATTTGACCTCTGACCAAGCTCTGAAAGCTGTGTGGTATTGACCACACTAAATGTCTGATTTTAAGCAGCCAGGTTGTGATAGGATGGAAAGCCAACAATTGATGGAAAGAAGAGAACCTAAGCTTTAATTTGATGTGCAACATGTTTGATTTGAAGCAGGTTTACCAGAAATACAGGAGGATAAGTTAGAATATAAAACCAGTTGGCTGCAGGCCTTTTAAAAACAGTTGAATATAACCATAATTCATCAGTGTGCTGCTAGCCACCAGAAGGTTTAAAATGAACAATGTTGGACTCTATGAAAAGGTCTGAATCTGAGCTTTAAATTGAGGTATCACTCCAGTAAATCAGATCATGCTAGCCTGAAAGACCAGGCTAAATATACAGAACAGATTTGACCTCTGACCCAGCTCTGAAAGCTGTCTGGTATTGACCACACTAAATGTCTGATTTTAAGCAGCCAGGTTGTGCTATGATGGAAAGCCAACAATTGATGGAAAGAAGAGAACCTAAGCTTTAATTTGATGTGCAACATGTTTGATTTGAAGCAGGTTTACCAGAAATACAGGAGGATAAGTTAGAATATAAAACCAGTTGGCTGCAGGCCTTTTAAAAACAGTTGAATATAACCATAATTCAGCAGTGTGCTGCTAGCCACCAGAAGGTTTAAAATGAACAATGTTGGACTCTATGAAAAGGTCTGAATCTGAGCTTTACATTGAGGTATCACTCCAGTAAATCAGATCATGCTAGCCTGAAAGACCAGGCTAAATATACAGAACAGATTTGACCTCTGACCCAGCTCTGAAAGCTGTCTGGTATTGACCACACTAAATGTCTGATTTTAAGCAGCCAGGTTGTGCTATGATGGAAAGCCGAAAATTGATGGAAAGAAGAGAACCTAAGCTTTAATTTGATGTGCAACATGTTTGATTTGAAGCAGGTTTACCAGAAATACAGGAGGATAAGTTAGAATATAAAACCAGTTGGCTGCAGGCCTTTTAAAAACAGTTGAATATAACCATAATTCATCAGTGTGCTGCTAGCCACCAGAAGTTTTAAAATGAACAATGTTGGACTCTATGAAAAGGTCTGAATCTGAGCTTTAAATTGAGGTGTCACTCCAGTAAATCAGATCATGCTAGCCTGAAAGACCAGGCTAAATATACAGAACAGATTTGACCTCTGACCCAGCTCTGAAAGCTGTCTGGTATTGACCACACTAAATGTCTGATTTTAAGCAGCCAGGTTGTGCTATGATGGAAAGCCGAAAATTGATGGAAAGAAGAGAACCTAAGCTTTAATTTGATGTGCAACATGTTTGATTTGAAGCAGGTTTACCAGAAATACAGGAGGATAAGTTAGAATATAAAACCAGTTGGCTGCAGGCCTTTTAAAGACAGTTGAATATAACCATAATTCATCAGTGTGCTGCTAGCCACCAGAAGGCTTAAAATGAACAATGTTGGACTCTATGAAAAGGTCTGAATCTGAGCTTTAAATTGAGGTATCACTTCAGTAAATCAGATCATGCTAGCCTGAAAGACCAGGCTAAATATACAGAACAGATTTGACCTCTGACCAAGCTCTGAAAGCTGTGTGGTATTGACCACACTAAATGTCTGATTTTAAGCAGCCAGGTTGTGATAGGATGGAAAGCCGAAAATTGATGGAAAGAAGAGAACCTAAGCTTTAATTTGATGTGCAACATGTTTGATTTGAAGCAGGTTTACCAGAAATACAGGAGGATAAGTTAGAATATAAAACCAGTTGGCTGCAGGCCTTTTAAAAACAGTTGAATATAACCATAATTCATCAGTGTGCTGCTAGCCACCAGAAGGTTTAAAATGAACAATGTTGGACTCTATGAAAAGGTCTGAATCTGAGCTTTAAATTGAGGTATCACTCCAGTAAATCAGATCATGCTAGCCTGAAAGACCAGGCTAAATATACAGAACAGATTTGACCTCTGACCAAGCTCTGAAAGCTGTGTGGTATTGACCACACTAAATGTCTGATTTTAAGCAGCCAGGTTGTGATAGGATGGAAAGCCAACAATTGATGGAAAGAAGAGAACCTAAGCTTTAATTTGATGTGCAACATGTTTGATTTGAAGCAGGTTTACCAGAAATACAGGAGGATAAGTTAGAATATAAAACCAGTTGGCTGCAGGCCTTTTAAAAACAGTTGAATATAACCATAATTCATCAGTGTGCTGCTAGCCACCAGAAGGTTTAAAATGGACAATGTTGGACTCTATGAAAAGGTCTGAATCTGAGCTTTAAATTGAGGTATCACTCCAGTAAATCAGATCATGCTAGCCTGAAAGACCAGGCTAAATATACAGAACAGATTTGACCTCTGACCCAGCTCTGAAAGCTGTCTGGTATTGACCACACTAAATGTCTGATTTTATTCAGCCAGGGGTCTCCGTTTTCTGTGTCTACAGGCTGTTCGGAGGTAGAAACAGCGTTTTTTGGGTTTAAAGGCTGTTTGGAGGGAGAAACAACGTTTTCGGTGACTAAAGGCTGTTCGCAGGTAGAAACAACGTTTTTGGGGTTTAAAGGTTGTTTGGACGGAGAAACGCCGTTTTCGGTGACTAAACGCTGTTTGGAGCTACAAACCCCGTTTTTAGGGTTTAAAGGCTGTTTGGAGGTAGAAACAACGTTTTTGGGGTTTAAAGGCTGTTTGGAGCTACAAACGACGTTTTCTGTGTCTAAAGGCTGTTCGGAGGTAAAAACAGCGTTTTTGTGGTTTAAAGGCTGTTTGGAGGGAGAAACAGCATTTTGGGGGTTTAAATGCTGTTTGGAGGGAGAAACGACGTTTTCCGTAACTAAAACACAAAAAACGCTGTTTCTACCTCCGAACAGCCTTTAGACACCGAAAACGGCGTTTGTAGCTCCAAACAGCCTTTAGTCACCGAAAACGTCGTTTCTCCCTCCAAACAGCCTTTAAACCCCAAAAACGCTGTTTCTACCACCGAACAGCCTTTAGACACCGAAAACGGCGTTTCTCCGTCCAAACAGCCTTTAAACCCCAAAAACGCTGTTTCTACGTACGAACAGCCTTTAGACACCGAAAACGGCGTTAGTAGATCCAAACAGCCTTTAAACCTCAAAAATGGGGAAGAAGGTAGAAAGAGCGTTTTTTGGGTTTAAAGGCTGTTTGGAGGGAGTAACACCATTTTCTGAAGTGATCTGATTGGACCACAGCAGGAGGAAAGGAGCGATCTGATTGGACGACAGCAAGATGAAAGGAGAGCTCTGATTGGATCGTGGGATAAAAGGAGGGATCTGATTGGACCACAGCAAGAGGAAAGGAGGGATCTGATTGGACCACAGCAGGAGGAAAGGAGCGATCTGATTGGACCACAGCAAGATGAAAGGAGAGCTCTGATTGGACCGTGGGATAAAAGGAGGGATCTGATTGGACCACAGCAAGAGGAAAGGAGGGATCTGATTGGACCACAGCAGGAGGAAAGGAGCGATCTGATTGGACCACAGCAAGATGAAAGGAGAGCTCTGATTAGACCGTGGCATAAAAGGAGGGATCTGATTGGACCACAGCAGGAGGAAAGGAGCGATCTGATTGGACCACAGCAAGATGAAAGGAGAGCTCTGATTGTACCGTGGCATAAAAGGAGGGATCTGATTGGACCACAGCAAGAGGAAGGAGGGATCTGATTGGACCACAGCAGGAGGAAAGGAGCGATCTGATTGGACCACAGCAAGATGAAAGGAGAGCTCTGATTGGACCACAGCAGGAGAAAAGGAGCGATCTAAATGGACGACAGCAAGATGAAAGGAGAGCTCTGATTGGACCGTGGAATAAAAGGAGGGATCTGATTGGACCACAGCAGGAGGAAAGGAGCGATCTGATTGGACCACAGCAAGATGAAAGGAGAGCTCTGATTGGACCACAGCAGGAGAAAAGGAGCGATCTAATTGGACGACAGCAAGATGAAAGGAGAGCTCTGATTGGACCGTGGCATAAAAGGAGGGATCTGATTGGACCACAGCAGGAGGAAAGGAGCAATCTGATTGGACCACAGCAAGATGAAAGGAGAGCTCTGATTGGACCGTGGCATAAAAGGAGGGATCTGATTGGACCACAGCAAGAGGAAAGGAGGGATCTGATTGGACGACAGCAGGAGGAAAGGAGCGATCTGATTGGACCACAGCAAGTTGAAAGGAGAGCTCTGATTGGACCGTGGCATAAAAGGAGGGATCTGATTGGACCACAGCAAGATGAAAGGAGACCTCTGATTGGACAACAGCAGGAGAAAAGGAGCGATCTGATTGGACGACAGCAAGATGAAAGGAGAGCTCTGATTGGACCGTGGCATAAAAGGAGGGATCTGATTGGACCACAGCAGGAGGAAAGGAGCGATCTGATTGGACCACAGCAAGATGAAAGGAGAGCTCTGATTGGACCGTGGCATAAAAGGAGGGATCTGATTGGAGCACAGCAAGAGGAAAGGAGGGATCTGATTGGAACACAGCAGGAGGAAAGGAGCGATCTGATTGGACCACAGCAAGATGAAAGGAGAGCTCTGATTGGACCGTGGCATAAAAGGAGGGATCTGATTGGACCACAGCAAGAGGAAAGGAGGGATCTGATTGGACCACAGCAGGAGGAAAGGAGCGATCTGATTGGACCACAGCAAGATGAAAGGAGAGCTCTGATTGGACCACAGCAAGATGAAAGGAGAGCTCTGATTGGACCACAGCAGGAGAAAAGGAGCGATCTGATTGGACGACAGCAAGATGAAAGGAGAGCTCTGTTTGGACCGTGTCATAAAAGGAGCGATCTGATTGGACCACAGCAAGATGAAAGGAGAGCTCTGATTGGACCGTGGCATAAAAGGAGGGATCTGATTGGACCACAGCAGGAGGAAAGGAGCGATCTGTTTGGACCACAGCAAGATGAAAGGAGAGCTCTGATTGGACCGTGGCATAAAAGGAGGGATCTGATTGGACCACAGCAAGAGGAAAGGAGGGATCTGATTGGACCACAGCAGGAGGAAAGGAGCGATCTGATTGGACCACAGCAAGATGAAAGGAGAGCTCTGATTGGACCACAGCAAGATGAAAGGAGAGCTCTGATTGGACCACAGCAGGAGAAAAGGAGCGATCTGATTGGACGACAGCAAGATGAAAGGAGAGCTCTGATTGGACCGTGGCATAAAAGGAGGTATCTGATTGGACCACAGCAGGAGGAAAGGAGGGATTTGATTGGACCACAGCAGGAGTAAAGGAGCGATCTGATTGGACCACAGCAAGATGAAAGGAGACCTCTGATTGGACCACAGCAGGAGAAAAGGAGCGATCTGATTGGACGACAGCAAGATGAAAGGAGAGCTCTGATTGGACCGTGGCATAAAAGGAGGGATCTGATTGGACCACAGCAGGAGGAAAGGAGCGATCTGATTGGACCACAGCAAGATGAAAGGAGAGCTCTGATTGGACCACAGCAGGAGAAAAGGAGCGATCTGATTGGACGACAGCAAGATGAAAAGAGAGCTCTGATTGGACCGTGGCATAAAAGGAGGGATCTGATTGGACCACAGCAGGAGGAAAGGAGCGATCTGATTGGACCACAGCAAGATGAAAGGAGAGCTCTGAGTGGACCGTGGCATAAAAGGAGGGATCTGATTGGACCACAGCAAGAGGAAAGGAGGGATCTGATTGGACCACAGCAGGAGGAAAGGAGCGATCTGATTGGACGACAGCAAGATGAAAGGAGAGCTCTGATTGGACCACAGCAGGAGGAAAGGAGCGATCTGATTGGACCACAGCAAGATGAAAGGAGAGCTCTGATTGGACCACAGCAAGATGAAAGGAGAGCTCTGATTGGACCACAGCAGGAGAAAAGGAGCGATCTGATTGGACGACAGCAAGATGAAAGGAGAGCTCTGATTGGACCGTGGCATATAAGGAGGTATCTGATTGGACCACAGCAGGAGGAAAGGAGCGATCTGATTGGACCACAGCAAGATGAAAGGAGAGCTCTGATTGGACCGTGGCATAAAAGGAGGGATCTGATTGGACCACAGCAGGAGGAAAGGAGCGATCTGATTGGACCACAGCAAGATGAAAGGAGAGCTCTGATTGGACCGTGGCATAAAAGGAGGGATCTGATTGGACCACAGCAAGAGGAAAGGAGGGATCTGATTGGACCACAGCAGGAGGAAAGGAGCGATCTGATTGGACCACAGCAAGATGAAAGGAGAACTCTGATTGGACCACAGCAAGAGGAAAGGAGGGATCTGATTGGACCACAGCAGGAGGAAAGGAGCGATCTGATTGGACCACAGCAAGATGAAAGGAGAGCTCTGATTGGACCACAGCAAGATGAAAGGAGAGCTCTGATTGGACCACAGCAGGAGAAAAGGAGCGATCTGATTGGACGACAGCAAGATGAAAGGAGAGCTCTGATTGGACCGTGGCATAAAAGGAGGGATCTGATTGGACCACAGCAAGAGGAAAGGAGGGATCTGATTGGACCACAGCAGGAGGAAAGGAGCGATCTGATTGGACCACAGCAAGTTGAAAGGAGAGCTCTGATTGGACCGTGGCATAAAAGGAGGGATCTGATTGGACCACAGCAAGAGGAAAGGAGGGATCTGATTGGACCACAGCAGGAGGAAAGGAGCGATCTGATTGGACCACAGCAAGATGAAAGGAGAGCTCTGATTGGACCACAGCAGGAGAAAAGGAGCGATCTGATTGGACGACAGCAAGATGAAAGGAGAGCTCTGATTGGACCGTGGCATAAAAGGAGGGATCTGATTGGACCACAGCAGGAGGAAAGGAGCGATCTGATTGGACCACAGCAAGATGAAAGGAGAGCTCTGATTGGACCGTGGCATAAAATGAGGGATCTGATTGGACCACAGCAAGAGGAAAGGAGGGATCTGATTGGACCACAGCAGGAGGAAATGAGCGATCTGATTGGACGACAGCAAGATGAAAGGAGAGCTCTGATTGGACCGTGGCATAAAAGGAGGGATCTGATTGGACCACAGCAAGAGGAAAGGAGGGATCTGATTGGACCAGAGCAGGAGGAAAGGAGAGATCTGATTGGACGACAGCAAGATGAAAGGAGAGCTCTGATTGGACCGTGGGATAAAAGGAGGGATCTGATTGGACCACAGCAGGAGGAAAGGAGGGATGTGATTGGACCACAGCAAGAGGAAAGGAGCGATCTGATTGGACCACAGGAAGATGAAAGGAGAGCTCTGATTGGACCACAGCAGGAGAAAAGGAGCGATCTGATTGGACGACAGCAAGATGAAAGGAGAGCTCTGATTGGACCGTGGCATAAAAGAAGGGATCTGATTGGACCACAGCAGGAGGAAAGGAGCGATCTGATTGGAACACAGCAAGATGAAAGGAGAGCTCTGATTGGACCACAGCAGGAGAAAAGGAGCGATCTGATTGGACGACAGCAAGATGAAAGGAGAGCTCTGATTGGACCGTGGCATAAAAGGAGGGATCTGATTGGACCACAGCAGGTGGAAAGGAGGGATTTGATTGGACCACAGCAGGAGGAAAGGAGCGATCTGATTGGACCACAGGAAGATGAAAGGAGAGCTCTGATTGGACCACAGCAGGAGAAAAGGAGCGATCTGATTGGACGACAGCAAGATGAAAGGAGAGCTCTGATTGGACCACAGCAAGAAAGGAGGGATTTGATTGGACCACAGCAGGAGGAAAGGAGCGATCTGATTGGACCACAGCAAGATGAAAGGAGAGCTCTGATTGGACCGTGGCATAAAAGGAGGGATCTGATTGGACCACAGCAAGAGGAAAGGAGGGATCTGATTGGACCACAGCAGGAGGAAAGGTGCGATCTGATTGGACCACAGCAAGATGAAAGGAGAGCTCTGATTGGACTGTGGCATAAAAGGAGGGATCTGATTGGACCACAGCAAGAGGAAAGGAGGAATCTGATTGGACCACAGCAGGAGGAAAGGAGCGATCTGATTGGACGACAGCAAGATGAAAGGAGAGCTCTGATTGGACCACAGCAGGAGAAAAGGAGCGATCTGATTGGATGACAGCAAGATGAAAGGAGAGCTCTGATTGGACCGTGGCATAAAAGGAGGGATCTGATTGGACCACAGCAGGAGGAAAGGAGCGATCTGATTGGACCACAGCAAGATGAAAGGAGAGCTCTGATTGGACCGTGGCATAAAAGGAGGGATCTGATTGGACCACAGCAAGAGGAAATGAGGGATCTGATTGGACCACAGCAGGAGGAAAGGAGCGATCTGATTGGACCACAGCAAGATGAAAGGAGAGCTCTGATTGGACCGTGGGATAAAAGGAGGGATCTGATTGGACCACAGCAAGAGGAAAGGAGGGATCTGATTGGACCACAGCAGGAGGAAAGGAGCGATCTGATTGGACCACAGCAAGATGAAAGGAGAGCTCTGATTGGACCACAGCAGGAGAAAAGGAGCGATCTGATTGGACGACAGCAAGATGAAAGGAGAGCTCTGATTGGACCGTGGCATAAAAGGAGGGATCTGATTGGACCACAGCAGGAGGAAAGGAGCGATCTGATTGGACCACAGCAAGATGAAAGGAGAGCTCTGATTGGACCGTGGCATAAAAGGAGGGATCTGATTGGACCACAGCAAGAGGAAAGGAGGGATCTGATTGGACCACAGCACGAGGAAAGGAGCGATCTGATTGGACGACAGCAAGATGAAAGGAGAGCTCTGATTGGACCGTGGCATAAAAAAAGGGATCTGATTGGACCACAGCAAGAGGAAAGGAGGGATCTGATTGGACCACAGCAGGAGGAAAGGAGCGATCGGATTGGACCGTGGCATAAAAGGAGGGATCTGATTGGACCACAGCAGGAGGAAAGGAGCGATCTGATTGGACCACAGCAAGATGAAAGGAGAGCTCTGATTGGACCGTGGCATAAAAGGAGGGATCTGATTGGACCACAGCAAGAGGAAAGGAGGGATCTGATTGGACCACAGCAGGAGAAAAGGAGCGATCTGATTGGCCGACAGCAAGATGAAAGGAGAGCTCTGATTGGACCGTGGCATAAAAGGAGGGATCTGATTGGACCACAGCAAGAGGAAAGGAGGGATCTGATTGGACCACAGCAGGAGGAAAGGAGCGATCTGATTGGACCACAGCAGGAGAAAAGGAGAGCTCTGATTGGACGACAGCAAGATGAAAGGAGAGTTCTGATTGGACCGTGGCATAAAAGGAGGGATCTGATTGGACCACAGCAAGAGGAAAGGAGGGATCTGATTGGACCACAGCAGGAGGAAAGGAGCGATCTGATTGGACCGTGGCATAAAAGGAGGGATCTGATTGGACCACAGCAGGAGGAAAGGAGCGATCTGATTGGACCACAGCAAGATGAAAGGAGAGCTCTGATTGGACCGTGGCATAAAAGGAGGGATCTGATTGGACCACAGCAGGAGGAAAGGAGGGATTTGATTGGACCACAGCAGGAGGAAAGGAGCGATCTGATTGGACCACAGGAAGATGAAAGGAGAGCTCTGATTGGACCACAGCAGGAGAAAAGGAGCGATCTGATTGGACGACAGCAAGATGAAAGGAGAGCTCTGATTGGACCGTGGCATAAAAGGAGGGATTTGATTGGACCACAGCAGGAGGAAAGGAGCGATCTGATTGGACCACAGCAAGAGGAAAGGAGGGATCTGATTGGAACACAGCAAGATGAAAGGAGAGCTCTGATTGGACCACAGCAGGAGAAAAGGAGCGATCTGATTGGACGACAGCAAGATGAAAGGAGAGCTCTGATTGGACCGTGGCATAAAAGGAGGGATCTGATTGGACCACAGCAGGAGGAAAGGAGGGATTTGATTGGACCACAGCAGGAGGAAAGGAGCGATCTGATTGGACCACAGCAAGAGGAAAGGAGGGATCTGATTGGAACACAGCAAGATGAAAGGAGAGCTCTGATTGGACCACAGCAGGAGAAAAGGAGCGATCTGATTGGACGACAGCAAGATGAAAGGAGAGCTCTGATTGGACCGTGGCATAAAAGGAGGGATCTGATTGGACCACAGCAGGAGGAAAGGAGGGATTTGATTGGACCACAGCAGGAGGAAAGGAGCGATCTGATTGGACCACAGGAAGATGAAAGGAGAGCTCTGATTGGACCACAGCAGGAGAAAAGGAGCGATCTGATTGGACGACAGCAAGATGAAAGGAGAGCTCTGATTGGACCGTGGCATAAAAGGAGGGATTTGATTGGACCACAGCAGGAGGAAAGGAGCGATCTGATTGGACCACAGCAAGATGAAAGGAGAGCTCTGATTGGACCGTGGCATAAAAGGAGGGATCTGATTGGACCACAGCAAGAGGAAAGGAGGGATCTGATTGGACCACAGCAGGAGGAAAGGAGCGATCTGATTGGACCACAGCAAGATGAAAGGAGAGCTCTGATTGGACTGTGGCATAAAAGGAGGGATCTGATTGGACCACAGCAAGAGGAAAGGAGGAATCTGATTGGACCACAGCAGGAGGAAAGGAGCGATCTGATTGGACGACAGCAAGATGAAAGGAGAGCTCTGATTGGACCACAGCAGGAGAAAAGGAGCGATCTGATTGGATGACAGCAAGATGAAAGGAGAGCTCTGATTGGACCGTGGCATAAAAGGAGGGATCTGATTGGACCACAGCAGGAGGAAAGGAGCGATCTGATTGGACCACAGCAAGATGAAAGGAGAGCTCTGATTGGACCGTGGCATAAAAGGAGGGATCTGATTGGACCACAGCAAGAGGAAAGGAGGGATCTGATTGGACCACAGCAGGAGGAAAGGAGCGATCTGATTGGACCACAGCAAGATGAAAGGAGAGCTCTGATTGGACCGTGGGATAAAAGGAGGGATCTGATTGGACCACAGCAAGAGGAAAGGAGGGATCTGATTGGACCACAGCAGGAGGAAAGGAGCGATCTGATTGGACCACAGCAAGATGAAAGGAGAGCTCTGATTGGACCACAGCAGGAGAAAAGGAGCGATCTGATTGGACGACAGCAAGATGAAAGGAGAGCTCTGATTGGACCGTGGCATAAAAGGAGGGATCTGATTGGACCACAGCAGGAGGAAAGGAGCGATCTGATTGGACCACAGCAAGATGAAAGGAGAGCTCTGATTGGACCGTGGCATAAAAGGAGGGATCTGATTGGACCACAGCAAGAGGAAAGGAGGGATCTGATTGGACCACAGCACGAGGAAAGGAGCGATCTGATTGGACGACAGCAAGATGAAAGGAGAGCTCTGATTGGACCGTGGCATAAAAGGAGGGATCTGATTGGACCACAGCAAGAGGAAAGGAGGGATCTGATTGGACCACAGCAGGAAGAAAGGGGCGATCTGATTGGACCACAGCAAGAAGAAAGGAGAGTTCTGATTGGACCACAGCAGGAGAAAAGGAGCGATCTAATTGGACGACAGCAAGATGAAAGGAGAGCTCTGATTGGACCGTGGCATAAAAGGAGGGATCTGATTGGACCACAGCAGGAGGAAAGGAGCGATCTGATTGGACCACAGCAAGATGAAAGGAGAGCTCCGATTGGACCGTGGCATAAAAGGAGGGATCTGATTGGACCACAGCAAGAGGAAAGGAGGGATCTGATTGGAATACAGCAGGAGGAAAGGAGCGATCTGATTGGACCACAGCAAGATGAAAGGAGAGCTCTGATTGGACCGTGGCATAAAAGGAGGGATCTGATTGGACCACAGCAAGAGGAAAGGAGGGATCTGATTGGACCACAGCAGGAGGAAAGGAGCGATCTGATTGGACGACAGCAAGATGAAAGGAGAGCTCTGATTGGACCACAGCAGGAGAAAAAGAGCGATCTGATTGGACGACAGCAAGATGAAAGGAGAGCTCTGATTGGACCGTGGGATAAAAGGAGGGATCTGATTGGACCACAACAAGAGGAAAGGAGGGATCTGATTGGACCACAGCAGGAGGAAAGGAGCGATCTGATTGGACCACAGCAAGATGAAAGGAGAGCTCTGATTGGACAACAGCAGGAGAAAAGGAGCGATCTGATTGGACGACAGCAAGAGGAAAGGAGAGCTCTGATTGGACCGTGGCATAAAAGGAGGGATCTGATTGGACCACAGCAGGAGGAAAGGAGCGATCTGATTGGACCACAGCAAGATGAAAGGAGAGCTCTGATTGGACCGTGGCATAAAAGGAGGGATCTGATTGGACCACAGCAAGAGGAAAGGAGGGATCTGATTGGACCACAGCAGGAGGAAAGGAGCGATCTGATTGGACCGTGGCATAAAAGGAGGGATCTGATTGGACCACAGCAGGAGGAAAGGAGCGATCTGATTGGACCACAGCAAGATGAAAGGAGAGCTCTGATTGGACCGTGGCATAAAAGGAGGGATCTGATTGGACCACAGCAAGAGGAAAGGAGGGATCTGATTGGACCACAGCAGGAGGAAAGGAGCGATCTGATTGGACCACAGCAAGATGAAAGGAGAGCTCTGATTGGACCGTGGAAAAAAAGGAGGGATCTGATTGGACAACAGCAAGAGGAAAGGAGGGATCGGATTGGACCACAGCAGGAGGAAAGGAGCGATCTGATTGGACCACAGCAAGATGAAAGGAGAGCTCTGATTGGACCGTGGCATAAAAGGAGGGATCTGATTGGACCACAGCAAGAGGAAAGGAGGGATCTGATTGGACCACAGCAGGAGGAAAGGAGCGATCTGATTGGACCACAGCAAGATGAAAGGAGAGCTCTGATTGGACCACAGCAGGAGAAAAGGAGCGATCTGATTGGACGACAGCAAGATGAAAGGAGAGCTCTGATTGGACCATGGCATAAAAGGAGGGATCTGATTGGACCACAGCAGGAGGAAAGGAGCGATCTGATTGGACGACAGCAAGATGAAAGGAGAGCTCTGATTGGACCGTGGCATAAAAGGAGGGATCTGATTGGACCACAGCAAGAGGAAAGGAGGGATCTGATTGGACCACAGCAGGAGGAAATGAGCGATCTGATTGGACGACAGCAAGATGAAAGGAGAGCTCTGATTGGACCGTGGCATAAAAGGAGGGATCTGATTGGACCACAGCAAGAGGAAAGGAGGGATCTGATTGGACCAGAGCAGGAGGAAAGGAGAGATCTGATTGGACGACAGCAAGATGAAAGGAGAGCTCTGATTGGACCGTGGGATAAAAGGAGGGATCTGATTGGACCACAGCAAGAGGAAAGGAGGGATCTGATTGGACCACAGCAAGAGGAAAGGAGCGATCTGATTGGACCACAGCAAGATGAAAGGAGAGCTCTGATTGGACCACAGCAGGAGAAAAGGAGCGATCTGATTGGACGACAGCAAGATGAAAGGAGAGCTCTGATTGGACCGTGGCATAAAAGGAGGGATCTGATTGGACCACAGCAGGAGGAAAGGAGCGATCTGATTGGACCACAGCAAGATGAAAGGAGAGCTCTGATTGGACCACAGCAGGAGAAAAGGATCGATCTGATTGGACGACAGCAAGATGAAAGGAGAGCTCTGATTGGACCGTGGCATAAAAGGAGGGATCTGATTGGACCACAGCAGGAGGAAAGGAGGGATTTGATTGGACCACAGCAGGAGGAAAGGAGCGATCTGATTGGACCACAGGAAGATGAAAGGAGAGCTCTGATTGGACCACAGCAGGAGAAAAGGAGCGATCTGATTGGACGACAGCAAGATGAAAGGAGAGCTCTGATTGGACCGTGGCATAAAAGGAGGGATCTGATTGGACCACAGCAGGAGGAAAGGAGCGATCTGATTGGACCAGATCAAGATGAAAGGAGAGCTCTGATTGGACCGTGGCATAAAAGGAGGGATCTGATTGGACCACAGCAAGAGGAAAGGAGGGATCTGATTGGAATACAGCAGGAGGAAAGGAGCGATCTGATTGGACCACAGCAAGATGAAAGGAGAGTTCTGATTGGACCGTGGCATAAAAGGAGGGATCTGATTGGACCACAGCAAGAGGAAAGGAGGGATCTGATTGGACCACAGCAGGAGGAAAGGAGCGATCTGATTGGACGACAGCAAGATGAAAGGAGAGCTCTGATTGGACCACAGCAGGAGAAAAGGAGCGATCTGATTGGACGACAGCAAGATGAAAGGAGAGCTCTGATTGGACCGTGGCATAAAAGGAGGGATCTGATTGGACCACAGCAGGAGGAAAGGAGCGATCTGATTGGACCACAGCAAGATGAAAGGAGCGATCTGATTGGACGACAGCAAGATGAAAGGAGAGCTCTGATTGGACCGTGGCATAAAAGGAGGGATCTGATTGGACCACAGCAGGAGGAAAGGAGCGATCTGATTGGACCACAGCAAGATGAAAGGAGAGCTCTGATTGGACCGTGGCATAAAAGGAGGGATCTGATTGGACCACAGCAAGAGGAAAGGAGGGATCTGATTGGACCACAGCAGGAGGAAAGGAGCGATCTGATTGGACTACAGCAAGATGAAAGGAGAGCTCTGATTGGACCGTGGCATAAAAGGAGGGATCTGATTGGACCACAGCAAGAGGAAAGGAGGGATCTGATTGGACCACAGCAGGAGGAAAGGAGCGATCTGATTGGACCACAGCAAGATGAAAGGAGAGCTCTGATTGGACCGTGGCATAAAAGGAGGGATCTGATTGGACCACAGCAAGAGGAAAGGAGGGATCTGATTGGACCACAGCAGGAGGAAAGGAGCGATCTGATTGAACGACAGCAAGATGAAAGGAGAGCTCTGATTGGACCGTGGGATAAAAGGAGGGATCTGATTGGACCACAGCAAGAGGAAAGGAGGGATCTGATTGGACCACAGCAGGAGGAAAGGAGCGATCTGATTGGACCACAGCAAGATGAAAGGAGAGCTCTGATTGGACCACAGCAGGAGAAAAGGAGCGATCTAATTGGACGACAGCAAGAAGAAAGAAGAGCTCTGATTGGACCGTGGCATAAAAGGAGGGATCTGATTGGACCACAGCAGGAGGAAAGGAGCGATCTGATTGGACCACAGCAAGATGAAAGGAGAGCTCTGATTGGACCACTGCAGGAGAAAAGGAGCGATCTAATTGGACGACAGCAAGAAGAAAGAAGAGCTCTGATTGGACCGTGGCATAAAAGGAGGGATCTGATTGGACCACAGCAGGAGGAAAGGAGCGATCTGATTGGACCACAGCAAGATGAAAGGAGAGCTCTTATTGGACCACAGCAGGAGAAAAGGAGCGATCTGATTGGACGACAGCAAGATGAAAGGAGAGCTCTGATTGGACCGTGGCATAAAAGGAGGGATCTGATTGGACCACAGCAGGATGAAAGGAGAGCTCTGAGTGGACCGTGGCAGAAAAGGAGGGATCTGATTGGACCACAGCAAGAGGAAAGGAGGGATCTGATTGGACCACAGCAGGAGGAAAGGAGCGATCTGATTGGACGACAGCAAGATGAAAGGAGAGCTCTGATTGGACCACAGCAGGAGAAAAGGAGCGATCTGATTGGATGACAGCAAGATGAAAGGAGAGCTCTGATTGGACCGTGGCATAAAAGGAGGGATCTGATTGGACCACAGCAAGAGGAAAGGAGGGATCTGATTGGACCACAGCAGGAGGAAAGGAGCGATCTGATTGGACCACAGCAAGATGAAAGGAGAGCTCTGATTGGACCGTGGCATAAAAGGAGGGATCTGATTGGACCACAGCAAGAGGAAAGGAGGGATCTGATTGGTCCACAGCAGGAGGAAAGGAGCGATCTGATTGGACGACAGCAAGATGAAAGGAGAGCTCTGATTGGACCGTGGGATAAAAGGAGGGATCTGATTGGACCACAGCAAGAGGAAAGGAGGGATCTGATTGGACCACAGCAGGAGGAAAGGAGCGATCTGATTGGACCACAGCAAGATGAAAGGAGAGCTCTGATTGGACCACAGCAGGAGAAAAGGAGCGATCTAATTGGACGACAGCAAGATGAAAGAAGAGCTCTGATTGGACCGTGGCATAAAAGGAGGGATCTGATTGGACCACAGCAGGAGGAAAGGAGCGATCTGATTGGACCACAGCAAGATGAAAGGAGAGCTCTGATTGGACTGTGGCATAAAAGGAGGGATCTGATTGGACCACAGCAAGAGGAAAGGAGCGATCTGATTGGACCACAGCAGGAGGAAAGGAGCGATCTGATTGGACCACAGCAAGATGAAAGGAGAGCTCTGATTGGACCGTGGGATAAAAGGAGGGATCTGATTGGACCACAGCAAGAGGAAAGGAGGGATCTGATTGGACCACAGCAGGAGGAAAGGAGCGATCTGATTGGACCACAGCAAGATGAAAGGAGAGCTCTGATTGGACCACAGCAGGAGAAAAGGAGCGATCTGATTGGACGACAGCAAGATGAAAGGAGAGCTCTGATTGGACCGTGGCATAAAAGGAGGGATCTGATTGGACCACAGCAGGAGGAAAGGAGCGATCTGATTGGACCACAGCAAGATGAAAGGAGAGCTCTGATTGGACTGTGGCATAAAAGGAGGGATCTGATTGGACCACAGCAAGAGGAAAGGAGGGATCTGATTGGACCACAGCACGAGGAAAGGAGCGATCTGATTGGACGACAGCAAGATGAAAGGAGAACTCTGATTGGACCGTGGCATAAAAGGAGGGATCTGATTGGACCACAGCAAGAGGAAAGGAGGGATCTGATTGGACCACAGTAGGAAGAAAGGAGCGATCTGATTGGACCACAGCAAGATGAAAGGAGAGTTCTGATTGGACCACAGCAGGAGAAAAGGAGCGATCTAATTGGACGACAGCAAGATGAAAGGAGAGCTCTGATTGGACCGTGGAATAAAAGGAGGGATCTGATTGGACCACAGCAGGAGGAAAGGAGCGATCTGATTGGACCACAGCAAGATGAAAGGAGAGCTCTGATTGGACCGTGGCATAAAAGGAGGGATCTGATTGGACCACAGCAAGAGGAAAGGAGGGATCTGATTGGAACACAGCAGGAGGAAAGGAGCGATCTGATTGGACCACAGCAAGATGAAAGGAGAGCTCTGATTGGACCGTGGCATAAAAGGAGGGATCTGATTGGACCACAGCAAGAGGAAAGGAGGGATCTGATTGGACCACAGCAGGAGGAAAGGAGCGATCTGATTGGACCACAGCAAGATGAAAGGAGAGCTCTGATTGGACCACAGCAGGAGAAAAAGAGCGATCTGATTGGACGACAGCAAGATGAAAGGAGAGCTCTGATTGGACCGTGGCATAAAAGGAGGGATCTGATTGGACCACAGCAGGAGGAAAGGAGCGATCTGATTGGACCACAGCAAGATGAAAGGAGAGCTCTGATTGGACCGTGGCATAAAAGGAGGGATCTGATTGGACCACAGCAAGAGGAAAGGAGGGATCTGATTGGACCACAGCAGGAGGAAAGGAGCGATCTGATTGGACCTTGGCATAAAAGGAGGGATCTGATTGGACCACAGCAGGAGGAAAGGAGCGATCTGATTGGACCACAGCAAGATGAAAGGAGAGCTCTGATTGGACCGTGGCATAAAAGGAGGGATCTGATTGGACCACAGCAAGAGGAAAGGAGGGATCTGATTGGACCACAGCAGGAGGAAAGGAGCGATCTGATTGATTGAACTTACTACAGGCTAGTCTTATATGACTTCTGATTGGCTGAGCTGAGGACAGGCGAGTGTTACATTACTTCTGATTGGCTGTGCTGATGACAGGCTAGTGTTACAATATCGCTGATTAGCTGAGCTTACTACAGGCTAGTGTTACATGACTTCTGATTGGCTGAGCTGACTATATTTGAGTGTTACATGGCTGCTGAATGGCTGGGCTGACTACAGTATGGTGTTACATGACTGCTGATTGGCTGAGCTCACTAAATTTGAGTGTTACATGACTTCTGATTGGCTGAGCTGACTACAGGCTAGTGTTACACAGCTGCTGATTGGCTGAGCTGACAACAGGTTAGTGTTACCTGACTTCTGACTGGCTGTGCTGACTGCAGGTTAGTGTTACATGGCTGCTCATTGGCTGAGCTGACTACATTTGAGTGTTATATGGCTGCTGATTGGCTGAGCTGACTACAGTGTAGTTTTTCATGACTGCTGATTGGCTGAGCTGACTACAGGCTGGTGTTACATGACTTCTGATAGGCTGGGCTGACTACATTTGAGTGTTACATGGCTGCTGATTGGCTGAGCTTACTACAGTCTAGTGTTACATGGCTGCTGATTGGCTGAGCTGATTACAGGCTAGTGGTACATGACTTCTGATTGGCTGAGCTGGCTACAGTGTAGTTTTTCATGGCTGCTGATTGGCTGAGCTGACTACAGTGTAGTTTTTCATGACTGCTGATTGGCTGAGCTGACTACAGGCTGATGTTACATGACTTCTGATAGGCTGGGCTGACTACATTTGAGTGTTACATGGCTGCTGATTGGCTGAGCTGATTACAGGCTAGTGGTACATGACTTCTGATTGGCTGAGCTGGCTACAGTCTAGTGTTACATGGCTGCTGACTGTCTGAGCTGACTACAGTCTAGTGTTGCATGTCTTCTGATTGGCTGAGCTGACTACATTTGACTGTTACATGGCTGCTGATTGGCTGAGATTACTATAGTGTAGTTTTACATGACTGCTGATTGGCTGAGCTGACTACATTTGAGTGTTACATGGCTGCTGATTGGCTGAGCTGACTCCCACCTACCCCCACCCGCCGCAGCCGCAGGCACCATGGGCAGTCACTGAGACACATTGTGGGACAAGAAGTTAACGTGAGTGATTTTTTGGTCACTGTTGTCCCAAACTTATGTAGGCCTACTGTATTATTGCAATTAAATTTATTTTATTTTTTTAATTATTAAAAAAATAAAAATAAAAATAACATCGGTTGCTTGGTGCCCCAGGAGTCTTGGTGCCCCTGGGCACTCGCCCAGTTGCCCATATGGTTAATCCGGCCATGACTACAGTGTAGTTTTACATGACTTCTGATTGGCTGAGTTTACTACAGGCAGGTGTTACACAGTAAATTCCCCAATGTAAAATATGCAGTGTCAAAGTACATGGACTCTTTCAGAGTTATTACAACAACAGCTTGACTAAGATGCCCCACAGTGTTGGTGAAAATTTTCGTAGTTAAAATACATGGTGTAAGAAGTACTCTGGAAAGCCCCGCCCACCTCCTTCTCGTTTCAAACCGACAAGAATTTTCACAGCGCCATTTTCTTCTCATCGAAAGACTGGGGTAAGTTTCTCCTAATCACCTATTAAACCAATTATTTGGCATTTCAACAGAAGCAGCATTTTAGAATAACTTTATATTGTTGTTCACCATACACTCCAGCTGGTTTTGAATCTTAAAATACCGAATTCCAAAGGGCTAACATGACCGAGTTGATGGCTAGCTTAAATGTGCGAGCAACATTAAGCTAATTAACGCTAACTAGCTAACGTCAAACTAGACAATGTCGGCAAGAGGTAACGTTAATGTTGTTAATGTGGAGGGGTGATTGTGTTGTATTCTTTGTAACGTCCATAAATTCCAGTAAAATAGCAAAGACTGCATGTGTGGGGAGTTGGCTAAACTAGCTAATGTTAGCTTGACTAGTTATCCGTGGCTAACGTTACGTTTGCGTGCGCGGGCAATCCTACAAGGATTAACACTAACTAGAAGATGTAACGCTAACATAGCGTTAACAAATTAGTTTCGTATGAATTAGTTACTGCGTAATCGGTGTATTTTTGGCTAGTTAAACTAAACTAGAAAAGGTTAAATTTTCTGAAGAAAATGTGTGTGCTTGCTTCAGCAAGAGAAGGCTGAAGACAGTTGAATTTCATTACAAAGAGTTTAAATGTCTGTACATTTTGAGTATTTCGATCTGGTGTTTGAAGCAGTACTTTGCTGAAGTAAAAGTTGTAGTAGTAGCAGTGTTAGAAGTAGCAGTATTAGAACTACTAGTAGTAGTAGGAGTAGCAGTAGTAGTACTATTAGCAGTAGTAGTGATAGCAGTAGCAGTAGTAGTAGTAGTAGAGGTAGTAGCAGTAGTAGTAGAAGTAGTAGCAGTAGAAGTAGTAGCAGTATTAGAAGTAGTAGTAGTAGCAGTAGTAGTAGCTGCAGTAGCAGTAGTAGTGGCAGTAGTAGTAGCAGCATTAGAAATAGTAGTAGTAGTAACAGTAGTAGTAGTGCTAGTAGCAGTAGTAGTAACAGTATTAGTAGTAGTAGTGTTAGAAGTAGTAGCAGTTGTAATAGTAGCAGTATTAGAAGTAGTAGTAGTATTAGAAGTAGTAGCAGTAGTAATAGTAGCAGCATTCGAAGTAGTAGCAGTATTAGAAGTAGGCTAGTAGTAACCTAGTAGTAACCTAGTATTAGAAGTAGTAGCAGTTGTAATAGTAGCAGTATTAGAAGTAGTAGTAGTATTAGAAGTAGTAGCAGTAGTAATAGTAGTAGTATTAGAAGTAGTAGCAGTAGTAATAGTAGCAGCATTAGAAGTAGTAGCAGTATTAGAAGTAGGCTAGTAGTAGTATTAGAAGTAGTAGCAGTAGTAATAGTAGCAGTATTAGTAGTAGTAGTATTAGAAGTAGTAGCAGTAGTAATATTAGCAGTATTAGAAGTAGGCTAGTAGTAGTATTAGAAGTAGTAGCAGTAGTAATAGTAGCAGTATTAGTAGTAGTAGTATTAGAAGTAGTAGCAGTAGTAATAGTAGCAGTATTAGAAGCAGTAGTAGTAGTATTAGAAGTAGAAGTAGCAGTAGTAGCAGTATTAACAGAGAGAGAGAGAGACACGTGTGTATGAAAATGGAGAAGTGCCAGCAGCATTAGGAAAGCTGCATTAGGAGAGCAGCAGAGGCGCAAGTGGAGCTCAAACGTTCATAATTCAAAAACTACAAATCCCACCATTTAGATTGTGAGAAAGAGCAGAACTGGCTGAACATTTTAATGTGTAATATATGCACATAGTGCTAAAATTCTGGAAACTGTGACAGTTCAAATATGTGTAAACAGGAAAAATCTGTTCATAAGAGCCAAAAACAGTACAGCTAATAATAACTAATGTTGAACAAACCATCATAGCTCAAAAGCTACAAATGCTACCACTTAGATATTTACATTGTCAGTGACAGAAGAAGTAGCTGAACAGTTATATATATAATATATGTATGTAGTGTGAAAATAGTGGAAACTACTACAGTTCAAATACTGAATATGCAAGAAGAAAAAGCTATTTAAAGTAGGCAAAATGACTGTAAAGCACTAGTGTTGAACAAACGTCCCTAACTCAAAAACTACAAATGCTATCACTTAGATATTTACACATAAGTTAAAGCAGGAACAGCTGAACAGTTTGATGTGTAATATGTGAATGAACTGTTCAAATTTGTGGGAATTATTACAGTTGAAAGAAAGTTGAAGAAGTTGAACTGTAGTAAAATGAAGTGGAAAAAGTTGAATTGGAGCACTAATGTTGAACAAACGTACCTAACTAAAAAACTACAAATCCCAGCACTTAGATATTTACATTGTGAAAAAGAGTAGGACTGGCTGAACATTTTAATGTGTAATATATGCATGTAGTCTTAAAGTTGTGGACATTGTGATAGTTCAAATATGTGTAAGCAGAAAAAATCTGCTCATAGGAGCCAAAAACTGTACAGCACTAGTGTTGAACAAACCATCATAGCTCAAAAACTACAAATCCCATCACTTAGATATTTATATTGTGTGAGAGAGAAGAAATAGCTGAACAGTTTGATATATAATATATGTATGTAGTGTGAAACTTGTGGGAACTACTACAGTTTAAATACTGCATATGCAGAAAGAAAAAGCTGTTTAAAGTAGGCAAAATTACTGTAAAGCACTAGTGTTGAACAAACCATCACAGCTCAAAAACTACAAATGCTATTACTTAGATATTTACATTGTGAGTGGCAGAAGGAGTAGCTGAACAGTTTGCTGTAAAATATATGTATGTAGTATGAAAATTGTGGGAATAGTGACAATTTGAGAATGTGGAAATGACAAAGCTGTTTAAAAGATAGAAAGGGGCTGTAAAACACAGTTTTGCACTAGTGTTGAACAAACAATCATAGCTGAAAAAGCTGAACTATGACTTTGATATTTACATTGTGAGTGGCAGAAGGAGTAGCTGAACAGTTTGATGTGTAACGTGTATATAGTGTGAAAGTTGTGGGAATAACAACAGTTTAAGAAATTTGAATATTTAGTACAAAATCACAACATCTGAAGTCTGAAGAGCGGCTAGAGTGGGGATGACATCATGCACTCTAGTGAGCTGAACATTCCGCAATTCATTTCTATTGGGGAAAAAATTCCCGTTTAAATGTAAATAGCGGAAAAAGTAAACATCGGAATGCTTATAAAAATAGAAGCACGCTATTCCCGAACATGCTGAACGTTTGAGAGTTGGAACCGCATCGATAGCTCAAACGGTTCAAGCCGCATTAAAGTTTAAAAAAGTGTCTGGAAGAATAAAAAGAAGTTGTTGAATAATAATAAGTAAGAAGAATAACACTAGAAAAGGTTACATTTTCTGAAGAAAATTTGTGTGCTTGCTTCAACAAGAGAGGGCTGAAGACAGTTGAATTTCATTACCAAGAGTTTAAATGTTTGTACATTTTGAGTATTTCGATCTGGTGTTTGAAGCAGTACTTAGCTGAAGTAATAGTTGTAGTAGTAGCAGTGTTAGAAGTAGTAGTATTAGAAGTAGTAGTAGTAGTAGAAGTAGCAGTAGTAGTACTATTAGCAGTAGTAACAGTAGTAGTAGTAGTAGTAGTAGTATTAGAGGTAGTAGTAGCAGTAGTAGTAGAAGTAGTAGTAGTAGCAGTAGAAGTAGTAGCAGTATTAGAAGTAGTAGTAGTAGCAGTAGTAGTAGCTGCAGTAGCAGTAGTAGTGGCAGTAGTAGTAGCAGCATTAGAAATAGTAGTAGTAGTAACAGTAGTAGTAATACTAGTAGCAGTAGCAGTAGTAGTAACAGTATTAGAAGTCGTAGCAGTAGTAATAGTAGCAGTATTAGAAGTAGTAGTAGTATTAGAACTAGTAGCAGTAGTAATAGTAGTAGTAATAGAAGTAGTAGCAGTAGTAATAGTAGCAGTAGTAGTAGTATTAGAAGTAGTAGCAGTAGTAATAGTAGCAGTATTAGAAGTAGTTTAGTAGTAGTATTAGAAGTAGTAGCAGTAGTAACAGTAGCAGTATTAGTAGTAGTAGTATTAGAAGTAGTAGCATTAGTAATAGTAGCAGTATTAGAAGCAGTAGTAGTATTAGAAGTAGTAGCAGTAGTAATAGTAGCAGTATTAGAAGTAGTAGTAGTATTAGTAGTAGCAGTAGTAATAGTAGCAGTATTAGTAGTAGTAGTATTAGAAATAGCAGTAGTAGTAACAGTATTAGAAGTAGTAGTAGTATTAGAAGTAGTAGCAGTAGTAATAGTAGCAGTATTAGAAGTAGCAGTAGTAATAGCAGTAGTGTTAGAAGTAGTAGCAGTAGTAATAGTAGCAGCATTAGAAGTAGTAGCAGTAGTAATAGTAGCAGTATTAGAAGTAGTAGTAGTATTAGAAGTAGTAGCAGTAGTAATAGTAGTAGTATAAGAAGTAGTAATAGTAGTAGAAGTAGCAGTAGTAGTACTATTAGCAGTAGTAGTGATAGCAGTAGCAGTAGTAGTAGTAGTATTAGAGGTAGTAGTAGTAGCAGTAGTAGTAGAAGTAGTAGTAGTAGCAGTAGTAGTAGTAGCAGTATTAGAAGTAGTAGCAGTAGTAGTAGCTGCAGTAGTAGTAGCTGCAGTAGTAGTCGTAGTAGCAGTAGAAGTAGCTGCAGTAGTAGTAGTAGTAGTAGCAGTAGTAGTAGCAGTAGTAGTAGCAGTATTAGAAGTAGTAGTGGTAGCAGTAGTAGTAGCAGTAATAGTAGTAGCAGTATTAGAAGTAGTAGTGGTAGCAGTAGAAGTAGTAGTAGTAGCAGTAGTAGTAGTAGCAGTATTAGAAGTAGTAGTGGTAGCAGTATAAGTAGTAGTAGTAGCAGTAGAAGTAGTGGTAGTACTAGCAGTAGTAGCAGTATTAGAAGTAGTAGCAGTAGAAGTAGTGGTAGTAGTAGCAGTAGTAGCAGTATTAGAAGTAGTAGCAGTAGTAGTAGCTGCAGTAGTAGTAGCAGTAGAAGTAGCTGCAGTAGTAGTAGTAGTAGCAGTAGAAGTAGCTGCAGTAGTAGTACAGTACTAGAAGTTATAATAATGGATCTTATTAAGTGTACATCAAGCTCTTTACCTAAAATAGTTTAGGTGTTGTCAATATAATGTAACATACAGAATGTTTCAAATTGTCAACCTGAACTGACATGTATATACGGAAATGGAAGTCATGCTGTATTTCAAAATAATGTATTTCTCAATTTATACAGGAATAAAAGAGAAATCATGGGTATTACATTAGAACATAGACTGCTAGACAAACATTAAATGTGTCTTCAGATTCCTGATGAATCATAAATCTGGTATTGATAATGCTCTAAAATCTGATAAAATACATATTAAAATATACTGTATAATGGTATATATTTGATCAAATATATGTACATTTACAATAAATTGGTCTCAGTATTGACAATACATATTAGACTATATACATGAGATGAGAATATAAAACAATCTAAAAAAAACAACAACTATAAGGGCGATGGGGTAACCTATCAGGCCTTACAGTGTTTCCACCTGCCTGTAGGCCCCCCATCAAATCAGGGAAACAATTAAACATCAAAATAAAAATACATAAACAAAACCAAAATCATAAGGGTGATGGGGCAACCAATCAGGCCTCAAAGCCTGCTTGTGGGCCCCCCATCAATTCAGGGACACAGTTAAACATCAAAACAAAAAAACAAAAAAAGCAGAGACCAAACAAAACCAAAATCAAACTCTGGAATGAAGGAAAGAAACAAGGAAGAAAAGCTATGTTCTTTTCTTCCCTCTTTGTTTCTTTCCTTCATTCCAGAAGGAAGAGGGAAAAAGGGAAGGAAGGAATGACCTACAGCTGGCTTCAACATTTTTCCTGTCTGCTCCTGAATGAGAGCTTTGTGTGACAATAAGGGCAGAACACAAATAGTTTTCATGAATTCAAAATTGAAGATACAATTCTGAAAATCAAGGCACTTTATGTACACAATTATTGATTTTTTGAAAAGAACTTTTACTAATAAAAGTCAAAATATTCAGAAAATGTAGTAGTTGCAGGAGTTCAAGCAGTGGAAGTAGTTGAATTAGTAGTTGCACTACTGTAGTAGTGTTGTAGTACTAGTGCTAGGGGGCAGTAGAAGCAGTAGTAGAAGTACTATTAGAAGCGGAAATGGTTAAAGGTTTTTAAGTAGATGTAGGCCTTGCCACATAATAAGAGCAAAAACAATAATTGTTTCAACACAAAACACATTAAATTAAGGAAGTAAGATGTCAAAAAATAAAAATAAACAAAATAAATAACAAAATCCACTGGAAGAGTGGAAGGTGTTTCACCACTCATCCGAGAGGCTTCTCCAGCTGTACTGAATGGTGGAGAATTCCCTGGCATTTAACCTGTGTGGGTGATTCACACCATGAACATGAGAGTCTTTTGAGTCGCATGAGTGGAGGTGTGAATAAGTCTGAAACTGCTGGAAAGATGTTAAAACTTGGCATTGGCACTATGGTCCTCCAGATGTTATGACAGCGTTGTATGTAGCGGTGATGTTGCACTCCTCCCCTCTGTTTAGTGAAGGTCGTTCCAGTTTGATGTATATGGCCTCCTTAACAACAGCCTCTTTATCTAAAATTATGATCCTCAAAGCTGTGTCTCTTCTCCTGTATTACTAGTTGCCTTCTACCGCTCCGTGTAGCGCTGGGTGTCCAGAAGGTGATGTGGAGAGAGGAGGTTGGCAGTAGTTCTGAAAAGAAAAACAGGAAGTTGTAATACAGTGTAGAGTAACAATAATGTGTAAAAAGAAGTATGTGTGTATGTATGTAGTATGTAAAGTAGTATTGGTTAGTGAAACAATATGATTAGTGCAAACAGTCAACAACAACAATGTCAGTGTTTCCCACACATAGACTTTACTTGGGCGGGCCGCCCAGGTATATTCACGGCCGCCAAAGTATATTTGGCGACCCATTTTAGCATTTTTTATTTTTATTTTTTTATCCGTCCGAGAGAACGACGCCATCCGCGATCAATTAACTAGTGGGCAATCTCCCCTCGCTCTACCCCTCCAGGGTTTCCCACACACAGAAAACTTTATATGAAACTATATAATCGTAAAACTGCGTGTAGCGCATTGATTCGCTCAGCCCCTAATTGCTCCATGCGACCTCTTCTCTCTCACTCTCTCTCTTTCTCTCTCTCTCTCTCTCTCGCTCACTCGCTCTCTCACCGGACCCGTCTGTTTGCCTCCCACTGCACACGCGTGAGGGATATTTTTTTCCATGCCAAGAAGACGGCCGACTGAATTCCCGAAAAGAAGAACTAACAGTTAACGTTACTCGGAATCCAGCTGAGTTTCCGAGATTAGCACGCTGTATAGCCTAGCTGCTAGTCAGTATCCACTGAGTGGACTGATAACGTTAATATTAACTTTTTAACTCTGACTCTGAATGTTTGCTCCCTCAATCCAGATTAATATTGAAAAATATTTTCAAAGAAGGAAAAGGACTCGTCCTGAGGAGGAGCAGGACAGTCTGGACCAGAGGAGCTGAGCAGTAAAACAGAGCAGATAATAATGTCAAAGGCTGTAATGTAACGATGTAAAGATACAGGTGAGACTGACAGCACAGAGAGATGTAGCAGGGCAGAGGGGCAGAACAGCAGATTTCTCTGTAAAAGGAGTCTCATTTCTATTCTTCACCTTGTAGACTAAAGCAAGCAACAGACAGAACAGTGTAGCACTGTTTATATTTTTAAGTTATGTTATCTTTGACACAAAGTACTTTAGATATATACAGGTTAGTTATTTGTTTGACAAATGGAACTATTTAAAATGGAATATATTAGATAATTTTTCAGCCATCCAGGTAGTGGGATCCTTCATTGATATTAGCCTATATATTGACAATATAAGAGAATACAAGAATAAAAAGCCCCCCCCCCCCCCCCATTGCCAACCCACCTACCACCACAAGTACATTCGAATTCTGTGGGAAACACTGAATGTATTAAATGTAATATTTAAAAGTCCAATACCTTATGGACTGTGAGGAAGAGCTTAGTACTGTGCTGGAGTCCACCATTGATGGGAAGGTCAGCTGATCCAGCACCTCACAGCACACAAGGGCTGGAGGAGGGGAGGGGCCAGCATCAATAATATCCTCGGGCAAGTGGCCAGAGGTGGAGGTTTAAATTTTCCAAATGAGTTGATAGGTTGATTAATGGGTGGGGCATTGGTGTGTGGGGTGAAGTAAGGAAGACACAACTGAAGAGCTGTGTCTTCCTTCCACCCACATTTTTTTTCCAAATTAGTTGATAGGTTGATTAAGTTGACCAATTAATATAGGACTTGTGAAATTAGGCTCCAAAAATTAGATTATCATATACTTGATTACCAGATGCAAAGTCTGCTATCATAAGTTCAACAACAATAATGTAACCATTAATACAAGATATGTAACATTACGCTCCAATAATTAAGTTATCAAATACAAAGTTTCCAAATGCAAGGTCTGCTATTATAAGTTCAACAACAACAATGTAACCATTAATGCAACATGTGTGATATTACGCTCCAATCATGTCATGTTTGAAGACAAAACGCAGAAGGTTGGATCATGATAGCTGTAATACGTTTGCAGAACACCTGACTGCAGGCATTGCTCTGGTCTGGAAATGAAAATGTGATCCAGCAGGGTCTGCTTCTCAGTGGTGGCAGTGTTGATGAGTTGTGTGTATCCTCTCAACTGAAACAGCTCAAAGATGGGCTTCCTTTCTTTTGATAACAGATCCTCATTGAAGTCTCCACAGACAATGATCGGGTGGTGATCTATGATGTCCAAACAATCCAGTAGGCTGCGCAGGTTAGACAGGAATTGCAGCAGGCTGTACTTTGGAGGTCTGTAGACTACAGCGATCAGTGCACTCACTGGGGCCTCAATTTTGACGACAACATACTCCAGGTCAGTCACATTGTGCATATACTGTATGGCCTGAGCTTCACAGTGGCTTTTCACATAGACAACAACTCCTCCATCGTTTTTGTCCGAAATCTGAGAAGAGTTTGTGTACGAGGCGTGTCTGTTGCGTTTGAACATGTTGTAGCCTTCCAGTTGGAGACTTTCATCAACAGAAGAGCCTGAAAGCCAAGTTTCCGTAAAACACAAAATATCTGCAAGTCTCAACTCATGATGACTTTTGATATCCTGAATGTGACGCTGTAATCCCTCTGTGTTGTGATGAATGATTTTTAGAGTAGGTGTTTGATTTGATGCTCGTGCAATTTGCAATAGTGGCATCATGTGGTCAAGTGATGCTTTTCTCATGCTCTGCAGAGAGGCTGTGATTTCAGGATCTGTGTATATTTTCTTTTCATCCAAATGAGTGACATGCAGTCCACGGAGGGAAGTTGTTCTGCTCAGTGCAACATATGCCATGCCTGGTTCAAATACATGTTTCAGTGAAACTACTGCAGACTGTGTTGTCATGCCTTGAACTTTGTGCGTTGTGCACGCAAACGCTAACTTCATTGGGAATTGCCTGCGAACCACTCCTTTTCTGCTCAGGTTTTCCTCTATTCTCTCAATGTACACCAGGTTATCAGGTCCACCAGGTACCTTGTTGCAGTGTTTCTGTCCTGCACTTGAACTGTCAAGCTCCAGGCCAAGCATTTGTACTCTGCTCACACCATTTAGAGTCTGAGTCACAATTCTGGAAATCTTGCCAAACGAACCGTTCACCAGGCCGTCTTCCACATCTATATTTCTGATGAGCATTACATGGGCACCCTCGGCAGCTTGTATCATGTCAGGCAGATCTCCTTTCCTGTCCGTGGATCTTTTTTGTAGTCATCTGCATCTATATTAATGATATTGCTGTGAAGAGCGGATATTGTTGCAGCATTGTGTTCATCCACCTCTTTGTTGGTTGCAAATATGTGTATCACATCATTGGGGCAGTTTGCCGGGTCAGTCACAGCTTGTGAGAGCAAAGCTTTGTCATCCTCAGATAGGGGCTCTGTCTTTTGTTTCACCCGGATTCTGTTCAGCAGTTGGGCAAAAGCAACATCCTCTTTCTGTTGCATGATCTCTGTCAGCGTGATCATTTGAAAATGCTCTTGCCAGAAGTCGATCACATGATCCTCAAACACGCAGAGGGCTTTTGCTTTTCCAAGTGGGGGCAGCTGATGAAAGTCTCCAACCGCAATAACTGACATGCCTCCAAAAGGTTTTTTGCTGCCTTTGATCTGCTGCAATCTCCAGTTGACATAGGCAAACAGATGTTTCGAAACCATTGACACTTCATCAATGATAATTATCTCTGCATTTGACAGTGTAGACCTGACTTCATCTAGTGCTTTTCCAAGTCCTTGATAAGGTGGCTTTAAACTTCTCGGCAGTTTGAGAGTGGAATACAGTGTTTTTCCTGATATGTTGAATGCTGCGGTACCAGTGAATGCAGTCAGTAACACTGTGGGCATCGATATGTCTGTTTCTTCACAGAGTCGGGGGAGTTCACACAGTATCTTAGTGGCCTCAGCATAGATGCATTTGATGAGATGTGACCTGCCACAGCCGGCGCCTCCAGTGATGAAATAGAAGAACTGGTCAGGATTTTGGCCCCACACGCGCTTTGTGCACCAATCACGGACTGTGTAAAATATAGAGGCCTGTGTCTGGTTCAGGTTTTGATACATCGAGTGGATGACTTTATTGTTTATTTTGGGGCCTTCCACTGTTGGTACTGTTCCTCCTCTTTCATCTGAGCGAGTGCTGTAGTCTGGAATATCATCTTGTTCATTTTGTTCATCAGGGTGTACTTGCTCTTGTTCTGCAATACATTCCAACCGAACTAGATCAATTTCAGGTGCAAAAGTGGACCATGCATCCTCAAAAGGGCCATTCTGTTCAAACTCCTTAACGGCTCTCTCTACCTCTTCTTCATGTTGCTCATATTGTGCTCTGTTTTCATTCACAATTTCGTACACAGAGTGGATGTACTCAGTTCCTGGAAGTTTCACATAGGCACTTTTGTAAAATGCTTCATATGTTGGGAATCTCTTGGTTTTCAGCTGTGAGTCAGAGCTGTTAGGGAGATACAATTTGAGTAGCCTGCCATAGTGTTTGTCTGGATCTCTTTCCTGGGAAAAGCGGACATATCTGATAAGTGCAGGTTTCCCTACTGTTGGTTTTTGAATGTGTCCCGCGTCATTGAGTAGAGGCACAACATTCTTCCCATTCTTTTGCCTGCCATAGACAACTCTACAACCTGAAGCAAAGTCTGCCAGACACATAGTTTCAAATTCAGGTGTTTCTGGTCTTGCCCTGTATTTCTCTGGTAATCCTGTCATCCACACATCCAGTGACTCTGGTGTCTTGTTCTCCAGTGCACTCATGGGAAGACTCATTTTCAGGGCATTGTCATCTGTCTGTATAAACACAACGTTGCGGGAGCTTTTTTTCAGTGGCAGGCTGCACGTTCGGGCCACAGACTCTTGAGCGCTAACTTGTCTATGTTTAGAGTAAGCCTGCATAATTTGCTTCATTTCCTCCTGCTGAGTTACATCTGTTTGCCTGACATCTTGGATTATTGCCTTTAGATATTCACTCATGTCGTGTTCGGGTTTGGATATGTACGACAACATGTACATAACGCATCTGTAGTGGTCGAGAATGTACTGGATATCCATGTTGGCATTCCAGGCTCTCAGTAGATCTGCGTTGTATCCATTCACCCAACAGTCTTTTGGATCTCGCTTCATGATAATCACACTCGACTTGGTCATTGCCTCAGCGCATTGCTTGTATTCCTCCAAGCTCAAATTACATTGGGCTAACAGCTCTGATAGACTGTCGAAAGAGACGTTAGGGTCGTTGAGCAGATCCCACACTGGTTTGAGCTTCAATTTGGCTGCCTGTGTGTCTGAATCATTGTTGTTTGACTCTTTTGGAACTGAGGTGTCTGCTTCATCCATGTTTGCTGACCTTGGGCGAGTTATCTTTGTCTGTGGCATAGGTGGCTTTGGAAAACCAAAACGGCAGAGTTTAGAGCCTTTCCTGCATGAAGTGGAATGATTTCTGCTGTGCGTCTGAACCTCCGTAACTATGCTGTACAGCTCAGGGTCTTTGATTGTATCTGGCAGCTGGCATGTTATGTAGCGATCGACAAAGGCACACACGGTTGCATCAGAGTACCTCACCAATGGGCTGTGCCTCTGACATGTGAGCAGATCTCTCATTAACGCATCGACACATTTCTCAAACATGCGCATGACTGTGACAGGGTTGCTTCGTAGTATGTCACATTTTGTAGTCCAGTCAAGCTCTGAAAATTCCACCTGTTCACCTTGTTGTGCTTTTATTGCTGTTATAACCTCTGGCCATCTCATCTCTGCAGCACTGAATGTACAGAAGAAAGTAGGCTTCCCCAACTGTCTGATCATGGCGAGCAGATCTTTTAGCGTTTTGTCCCAGTATGCTGGAGTCCCTCTCAGAGGCTGCATGAATCTTGTTGCATCCTTATTGTGTACCAGTTTCTCAATCTCACACTTATCCCGCAATAGCCTGTTAGATATTTTGCGGCCATCTTTGGTTTTAGCTTTCCCTTTTCTTAACTGTATTGACATACTAGATGTGACCATGTGTATCTCTGTGACAAACTGTGCAAAGAAGAGGTAGGTTTGTTCTCTCGCAAAACGAGTATCCACAGAAAACAGCCTTGCATTGAAGTACATGCTTGGAGATATTTTTATCTGTCTGACCTCATCGAGTGTGTTATTTCCAGTAGGGAACTGAACAGGGAAAGCCATTGCTTCTAGTTTTGGTGTTTTAAAAAAGCTGACTGGCCTTTTTCCTTCGGCAGGGGCGATACTGAATATTCCTTCACCATATGATAGAATATCCTGTCCAATATCAGTTGGTTGCAGGCAAGTGTCAAGGGCAAGACCAGGTCTCAGATCATCTTTCTCCTCCTCTGAGTTAGGTGACTGCTCATTTTGTCCATCACTTTCATTTCTAAGTGTTGCATCTGTGTTCTGCTCAAGTACGTTATCATTATCAACCTCCATCACATCACTTTGGGAATCTGATGTACTAGTTTGTTCATGCTGTGCATCATTTTCTCCTACAGGTGGCAAGTGGTGTTGTGTTCCTTTTTGATTTGCCAACCATGCTCTTGTTCCATTGTTAAATCACTACCATCACAGTTGTCAACATCCATTAACTCAGAGTCATTATATGACACTAGGGCTGCACAATTAATCGTATATTAATCGCGATGTCGATATTGGCTTCTACAATTAATTGATTGTGGCCGCGGGCGATTATTCACGCTGGGTTTAGCTTGCTCTGGTGTAGGGCTGCAACAGTTAGTCAATGTAATCAAAACTCAAATTACTTGAATTTTGACCCAGTTTGCCGCTGATCTTTCAAAGTGCGTATAAACTCTTCCATTAGCTTGGATCCAAGTGTAGTATACAATGAAGCACGGGTTACGGGGTAAAATATTTCCTTTTTAATCTCCGACCAGAGACGCAGTACACAGGCAAACGTACTACTTCCTTATTTACACTAATTCTCCCGCGGGTCCTTATGGGAAACTTCAAAATAAAAGCCCACAAACACCCAAATAGACTTCTTACAAAATAAGTGTCTTAGAATACAAATGCCCAAAAACTAAGGCTACAGAGGTGATGGTCCCGGAAAAAAAAACAACGGACCCGGTGCACCGGAATCACAGGTTCAAAGATTTGTACATTTGAATGTTATTTTATTTATAGGTTTATAAAATACATTATGAATGTGAAGGCATTTCGGTTAACTTAAAATGCTCAAGTGCAATAAAACAAAATGGATGAATAATCATGATAAATAATCGTGATCACAATATCGAGCAAAATAATCGTGATAATCATTTTAGCCATAATCGTGCAGCCCTAATAGCCCTACAGCCTATTTACAGTAATTAGGCAAGGTTTACAATTAGGAGTGAGCGTAGTCTTACAAACCAACTACAGCATCCACTGTGGACAATGGGCTCTTTATATGCTTGTCAGATTACTCTAAAATTGTATTAGGAAAACTGTGGATAATTTCATAAAATATTTTGTAATGTTCCAATGACCTTATTTTGACTGTAGACTAATAGAAAGACACAATAAAATCACTGAAAACAAATTCTGAATTGCCACATGTTTTTTCTTGTTGTATTTGCTGAGTATTGATTGAAATTTGTTCAATGAGCAATACCACTTAAATGTTTGCACTGCACACACTCAAGAGTCCAAGTTTTAAGGCAGTTGCTTAAAGATTTTGGTCAACTCCCTTGACTTTTTGCACATTTTGTTATGACAAAATATATATATTTGGGATTCTTGTGTTTGAGTACTGTCCACTATACACTCTAAAATACTATTACTACATTAGAATATACAAACTATTGCAGTGATACTACAGGTGCTGAAATCCCTATTTTCTAAGAATTTGTTTTGGTACTTTGCTTTGGTACTGTAAAAAGTGTGAACTTACTGATGAGGGTAGCTCAGGACAAATCGACAATCTCTGTGAGAGTGAGAAAGAGAGAGATGGGTTAGACAAAAGCAGCTGATCAGAGCAAATTGCCACAGCAACATCACAGCAGGGACACAACTATCCATACAGCGTGGCTTGTTGTGTGTTAAGGTCCAACATTAACAGTTAGACATACAGTATATACTCTCCCTCCTCCTCACCATTACAATATCAAAGGGCTTCTTAGCAGCCACATTATGAAACAAATTAAATCAACAGCGGCACTGGTTTGACCTTTGACCCCTGTGTGAATGGGGGAAAATGCCCACAAAACCTGAGTAAGGAAAAAAAAAAAGGGAGAAACCTTGGGAAGGCTACACAAAGCAGGATGTGAGAGAGTGGGCAGACTGAAATCAATAGAATAAACCCAAAACTGCCCTGCAGCACAAAGATCACATGTGTGAATCATAACATGAGTGGCAACCTAAAATTAACTCACCTTGAGGATGTGATCACCAGAAATGAAATCTGTGAACAAAGGAGGGGAAAAAAACACTTAACTTTACCACTAAGCAGTCACAAACAAAAACAAAAACACCTAAGCAATTCAGAAAAAGTATAATTGTCATAGTAAAAGCCACCATCAAAACACATAATGACATATCAAAATACTACATTAGAATATACAAACTATTGCAGTGAGAGTATAGGTGCTGAAATCCCTATTTATTCTAAGGATATATTTGGGTACTGCACTGTAACCAGCAGTATTTAATGTTGAAGGTAAAATGTAGAGAATGTTCCTGTTCACTTGATTGGAACTACTTTAAAACACACGTGAACACACTGCATACTCACACACAGAGCAGGAGTCTCAGCAACGGCAATCTGTAAATACAGGGTAAATACAAGAGCAATGAGACATTGACACACCCCAGAGCTGTCAGAAGACAAAGCTGTTGAAAAGAGGCAAAATTACTGTAAAGCATGAACATTCATAACTCAAAAACTACAAATCCTATCACTCAAATATTTACACATAAGAAAGCAGTGTGCTGGAAGATATAACCACCACAACTGCATTGCAAAGAAAATTGAGGGGATGAAATACAAACATGTATGCAGGCATAGATTTTTGCCCTGTTTTAAATGGTATTGCAAGGGATTTACAAGGCAATGTAAATCCCTTGTAAAGTGATAGACATATGCTAAGAGGTTATTGATTAGGTCATGAATTTACCACTAAGCAGTCACAAAAAACACCTAAGTAATTCAGAAAAAAAGTACAATTGTCATAGTAAAAACCACCATCAAAACACATGACATATCAAAATACTACATTACAATATACAAACTATTGCAGTGAGACTATAGGTGATGAAATCCCCATTTATTCGAAGCATATATTTGGGTACTGCACTGTAACCACAAGTATTTCATGTTGAAGGTAAAAAGTAGCGAATGTTTCTGTTCACTTGATTGGAGCTACTTTAAAACACACATGAACACATCCTCACCCACAAAGCAGGAGTCTCAGCAAGGGCAATCTGTAAATACAGGGCAAATACAAGAGCAATGAGACATTTACACACACCCCAGAGCTGTCAGATCACAAATACAGGCTAGTCTTTTCTTACGTTTAACTAGTCTCAAATATCTTTATCTGTATCATCTCAGTGACAATGAAAAAACACCACCCGGTTTATCTAACATTTTTTTGGCCAGGTTACTATGTTGTAGCTTTAATTGGCCGCTATTTTTACATCTGTTTTTTCAAACTAATGCAATTTCTACCTATGACCGATAAGATAGCCACATTAACGTTAGCCCGGTTAGCTAGTGAAGTGGTCAACCTTGGTTGTCGACTGGAAATAACTTGTCAACAATGCTAACTAACATTATTAATGTTAACGTTACATAAAGAGTAACGTCAGTCTCTTGCTAGCTAAGCAGGCTAACGTTAACACTGGGCAGTTGACGTTTTCAAAGCAGTCTTCAACGCTACCAACGTAACATTAATGTCTGAAAGCTGTCGCTTGTCTCAGTTAGCAAGTAATGTTAAATCTAATGACATTTTAAAAACAGAAACAATGTCTCAGTCTACATTGGACCAACATAGCGGTAAAATGACCGTTAAGTTGGCCGATAAAGCGACGTTGCCTTCACCTTCTCTTACCAAAACACAAATGATATTTTTCTAACCGTCACAGGCAGCTTTTACACGTGGTGCGTTCAGGTGAACTGGGAAATGGGAGACTTCCAGCTTGTCAAAGCCACTCGATGCACACAGACGCTACATGCGTTAAGCTCACCAGAATATCAATGAATACAACTTCCGGTTTTGGCTTTCAGCCTTCAAAATAAAAGCCATAAAGTTTAAACCTTAAAATATAGATTTAAACAGATGTATTTTTATTTATTCATCAAATCCAATACGTGTGTGTGTGTGTGTGTGTGTGTGTGTGTGTGGCCCCCTACGTGTGTATGAAAGTGGAGAAGTGCAGACAGCAGCATTAGGAGAGCTGCATTAGGAGAGAAGTAGTAGAAGTAGTAGTAGTAGTAGCAGTAGTAGTGATAGCAGTAGCAGTAGTAGTAGTAGTAGTAGTATTAGAGGTGGTAGTAGTAGAAGTAGTAGTAGTAGCAGTAGAAGTAGTAGCAGTATTAGACGTAGTAGTAGTAGCAGTAGTAGTAGCTGCAGTAGCAGTAGTAGTGGCAGTAGTAGTAGCAGCATTAGAAATAGTAGTAGTAGTAACAGTAGTAGTAATACTAGTAGCAGTAGTAGCAGTAGTAGTAACAGTATTAGAAGTAGTAGTAGTATTAGAAGTAGTAGCAGTAGTAATAGTAGCAGTATTAGAAGTAGTAGTAGTATTAGAAGTAGTAGCAGTAGTAATAGTAGTAGTATTAGAAGCAGTAGCAGTAGTAATAGTAGCAGCATTAGAAGTAGTAGCAGTAGTAATAGTAGCAGTATTAGAAGTAGTAGTAGTATTAGAAGTAGTAGCAGTAGTAATAGTAGCAGTATTAGAAGTAGTATTAGAAGTAGTAGTAGTAGTAGAAGTAGCAGTAGTAGTACTATTAGCAGTAGTAGTTTTAGCAGTAGCAGTAGTAGTAGTAGTATTAGAGGTAGTAGTAGTAGCAGTAGTAGTAGAAGTAGCAGTAGTAGCAGTATTAGAAGTAGTAGTAGTAGTAGTAGTAGCTGCAGTAGCAGTAGTAGCAGCAGCATTAGAAATAGTAGTAAGTTGATTACAGTTGAAAGAAAGTTGAAGAAGTTGAATTGTAGTAAAATGAAGTGAAAAAGTTGAATTGGAGCACTAATGCTGAACAAACGTACCTAACTAAAAAACTACAAATCCCAGCACTTAGATATTTACATTGTGAGAAAGAGTAGGACTGGCTGAACATTTTAATGTGTAATATATGCATGTAGTCTTAAAGTTGTGGACATTGTGATAGTTCAAATATGTGTAAGCAGAAAAAATCTGCTCATAGGAGCCAAAAACTGAACAGCACTAGTGTTGAACAAACCATCATAGCTCAAAAACTACAAATGCTACCACTTAGATATTTACATTGTCAGTGACAGAAGAAGTAGCTGAACAGTGTGATATATAATATATGTATGTAGTGTGAAGATAGTGGAAACTACTTCAGTTTAAATACTGAATGTGCAAGAAGAAAAAGCTGTTTAAAGTAGGCAAAATTACTGTAAAGCACTAATGTTGAAGTGTAGGAGCCAAAAACTGAACAGCACTAGTGTTGAACAAGCCATCACAGCTCAAAAACTACAAGTGCTATTACTTAGATATTAACATTGTGAGTGACAGAAGGAGTAGCTGAACAGTTTGCTGTAAAATATATGTATGTAGTATGAAAATTGTGGGAATAGTGACAGTTTAAGAATGTGGAAATGACAAAGCTGTTTAAAAGTTAGATAGGGGCCGTAAAACACAGTTTTGCACTAGTGTTGAACAAACCATCATAGCTGAAAAAGTCTAAACACTATGACTTAGATATTTACATTGTGAGTGGCAGAAGGAGTAGCTGAACAGTTTGATGTGTAACGTAGGGTTGGGCGGTATCCAATTTTTGACACCGTTAAACCTTCCCCAAATTTTCCCGCGGTATACGGTATTACCATCTGATTAAAAATCACATTGTATGGCTTGGAGGGAGCCGCCAATTCCAAATGATGAATTTATGTAGTCGCTGCTATACCGTTTCCCGCCACAAGGTGGCTGCAGTGCACTTCAACTGTGATTTTCACACGACAAAAATGTGATACATGTTCCAGTTTTATTCTCTGAACAACATCAGAAACGGAATAGAAAACGTTGCATATTTACAGCAGAATATTGAAACAATAACAACAAAACATGTACAAAATTAACAACATGTCATCTATCTTTATTTCTAATTCCCTCTGTTTGATAAGTATATTTGCTCCTATTTTAGTACGAAGCCTCCTTGTTTTCTGATCTGCTTCTGTTACGGTACGTTAGGTAGACTTTTTTTGTTACTGCAATGCATTACGATAATTACGGTAATCGACGACGGCATGCTCCAGAGACTTCCGCCGGCCGAGCCGTCTTGTGGCACTTGTACGTTACTACAAACTACAGTTACAAACAGGCACCAGGAGTTTACCAGTATCCACCGTTGTTTGCATGTAAGCTGAAGCTAACTGAAGCTAACTGAACCTGGGCACCGATGTGTTCCCGGTGATCCGGCCGAGATTTCGGCGGGGGTCCGGGGCTTGGATCGGGAGGATCAATGCGGGCCGTGGGCGCGGTGGAGAGGCAGCGGCGGAGAGAGGAGACGGACACGGTCCAGCCATGTACTAGGTTTTGACCTAGTTTTTTCCCCCGGCCTGTATTTGAGGCCGGCCTTTATTTGTTTGTGTCGACCACGGCCCCGGCCATTATCGGAGACCCGGCTTTTAATTGACTACAGGCTACTATTAGAGGAAATACGGTATTTACTTTTTCCAGCTTGAGCAGGGCACGTAACGGACTTACAACTTTGCCTGCGGTGCTGAACACCCGCTCTGATGGTGAGCTTGTGGCACACGCACACAAGTACTTTCGGGCCACCCTCGACATCAGCGGAAAGCGGCTGGCTCCATTTGACTTCCACCAGAGAAGGGGATCTTCGTCTCCGTGAATCACAGGCTCGCGACAATAGGCATTCATCTCTAATTCTGCTCGCTCCTCTATGGTGCCGAGTCCGACGGGACCTGCCGCGCCCGCCGCATCAGCTTTTTTTTGCAAGAGACTGCCCAAAGTTATCTTTTTTTTCGGGGGTGCAGGTTGGGCATCTCTCTCCTCTTCTTCTGCCAGAAATTTTTTTATGACGGTAATGAAACGGACACCGTTGCTATTTTCAAATACCCCGGGATACCGTATTACCGTATTACCGCTCAACCCTAGTGTAACGTGTATATAGTGTGAAAATTGTGGGAGTCATGACAGTTTAAGAAATTTGAATATTTCGTTAAAAATCACAGCATCTGCAGTCTGAAGAGTAGCTAGAGTGGGGATGACATCACACACTCTAGCGAGCTGAACATTCCACCATTCATTTCTATTGGGAAAAAATTCCCGTTTAAACGTAAATAGCGGAAAAACTAAACATCGGAACGCTTAGAAAAGTAATAGCATGCTATTCCCGAACATGCTGAACGTTTGAGAGTTGGAACCGCATCGATAGCTCAAACGGTTCAAGCCGCATTAAAGTGTCCGGAAGAATAAAAAGAAGTTGAAGATATTGAAAAATAATAATAAGTAAGACGGATAACAATAGTTTGCTTGCTGAAGCAAGCACACTAAATAGTTTGCTTGCTGAAGCAAGCACACTAATAAGTAAGATGGATAACAATAGTTTGCTTGCTGAAGCAAGCACACTAATAATAAGTAAGGAGAATAACAATAGTTTGCTTGCTGAAGCAAGCACACTAATAATAACCTTTATTTGTATAGTACCTTTCATACACAACATGCAGCTCAAAGTGCTTTACACCAATAAAAGGCAGATAAGAGACAGATAAAAAGATACAATTCATATAAAAGAACAAGCAAGATGCATTGCATAAACAATTATTGACAAACTCTGTTCTGTTTCTGATGTCTGACAACCTCCCGGGTGTTCAGTGATGATTAGGAGACACCATGCTAAGTGGCTCACCAGTGCTAATTAACTTAATCTTTTTAATTATCTGAACGTGTGTTTTGAGTCTAGATAGGAGCCAGTTTGCCTCTTACATTGCTGGTAGTGGACCCAGGTAGAGAAACGTGATTTGTAAAGTGATTTCATGTGCCGGTTGGCACCTTCAGCAAGATGACATGATTAAACATAAGTAGAATTAAACCTTGCTGGCCATTTCTGCAAAATAGCTGATCATTTGTCAGCTGTTTGGTGGCTTGAAACAACACCTTTTCTTATACTCAAATAAATTGAACATGATTCACCTCATAAAAGTTGGCCTTGCTGCAGGGCTGCTTCTGTTGAAATGCATGAGATTGTTATACATATATTTTTGTTTTTGTTTATTGTAATAATGAGCATATGAACTTTTAACTATGAGAAATTATGTGCTGATACTCTCTGCAGGGAGCATGCTGCTTAAAGCAAAACTTGATGATGTCCAAAAATGTGTTAGAATAACAGTGTTGGCAACTGTAACTAACTGACGTTAACTTTATGCAAAACCTAGACTCCGCCCAGTCATCTCCTCTTCAACCGCCATCTCCCGAAGCTATGGAGACCTCGTTGAATATTTGAAAAGGTGAGAAACAAAAAAGGCTAACTAAATTAGTTGACTGTTAAATTGACTTATATGCCACGTATAAGTCAATTTAACAGTCAACTAATTTTAGCCAAACTTCAATGTTTAATTTCTATGTTAATATTGCTAGCTAACGTTAACATTCAAATTTGAATTAAACGCATAGGTGGTAGTTAACGTAAACTAAAGAAAGACTGTCGACAATGAGATGAAAAAATGGCCTGGGCTGTGTGCTTGCTTTATATTAGCAATAGTTGGCATTCTATGTTGTTACGTTGTGTCGCTAACTAAATATTTGTTGAAGCTAAACCTGATAATAGTGTCAACGTTTTGATAATTTCGAGGAGGGGTATGAAACTGGTTAGCCTAACGTTAGCTTAGGTAGCTAAGTAGCTAACGTTAACTTGTCCAGACAGGTTGCACGTTGTTGGCTCCATGTTGCACGTGGGACAACGGTATGCAGGCCAGGGGTAACACTGCAGCTCTGTAAAAAGTCAAACTCTTTGGAATACATTTAGAGGCATTAAAATGCCTCACAATACAAATTTGAGGTCGTATTTATTCCCATTTCAGTTAGATGAAAGTAATGTTAGTCTAAATAGCTGTATTAAGAGGGTTTTTCTTGCATAGAAAATTTTGTCACGCCTCAAAGCAGAAGTGGTAGCGTTTTCCTGCTCCGCTTGAGAGCGCAAATGTGCCATTAAAATGTCCTTCTGATTCGGTGTACTGTTAAAGTAGACTTTGAAAGTGAAGAGCCACTGAGAAACACTGAATTATTTGCCTGCATGCTCCCCAAGATATAATTACACAAACAAAGGCAAGGCGAGCTTTCAATATTGAAATTACATTGGTTAGTCAATGTATGTTAATACGATAGTTGAATTAGACAATGCAAGTATATAACAAGGCATACAAGAAATACATAAAATAAGAATTTAACTTCTAGTTTCAAAAATAGCTGCCTTTTAGTTTGAGGGCATTCCATCCATCCAGTTCACTGTGCTTGTTTTCTCACACTCCCTCCCTCTCCAGTGGCGATGTGAAACGCTTCTTCTGTTTATCGAGAATTGAAATGGCTGTTTTTACACATTTTGGTGGCCCTGATTTGTCTTTGGTGGCCACCAAAAAATCTTCCATGCGGGAAAAACCCTGCCATACAATCATGTCTAATGCAGCAATGGTTCGTCTGCCATAGGAAATGAATGGAGTCAAAATTGTTGCATAGTGAATTTTATCAATGTGTCCCTTGGATAAAAGTCAAAACGACAAACTGTGGAACAGGTAGAATGGCAAATTGCTGTGAAGCTGATGGCAACGCATAGTGGTAGTTCTTATAGTCAAAAAGTCTTAAAGTATTTAATTAGACTTTGTAAAATCTGTTCATACCCTGATATAAGCTAGCTGACTTTATTTTCCCTTTATTCCTTTTAACGTTACATGGAATTCATTTATTTTTCTACTTTGTTCTTCAGATTTGTCCGTTATGTGCTATGGTCCGGTGATGGTAAGTAACATTTTAGATAAGTTAATATTAACATTAGTCTTTGTTTACGCACATGTCAAAACTGTTTCTGCTTACACACCTCAGAGACTCCACACAGTCCAGTGGCTTTAAATTTGAAATCGACCAATACAATTTCCCCATCTACTGTAATATGCCAACAGGAGCTGATGCTACTGTCAGAGTAGCTTTGTGTTGTAGATCACAATACGGATTCAGTTTTGCTGTTTTTACAGATACCATCATGTTGATTAAAACAAAAATCGATAACGAACAGAAATATGTCAAGATCAGTGAACCGAGCCTGGATGAATTCTTGAATTCTGGTAAGCCATCAGTCACGCCATTGTAAAAACACAAGGAAAGTGGATGTGTCAGTTCATGACTTTTGGAGATGCACGTCATTGTTCTATCGATTGAAAATAATCTCCATCTCTCACTTTCTGGCAAGCTACCTTTTGGGCATCTCCAGAGGTCACAGCAATCAAGGGCTGGCTTTTGTTGGTCGGCTTAGTTGAGTTTTGTTTCTCACTTAATTGGTGTGGTATCTAGGGACCACTGTTTTTTAAATTTGATTAGTGAAAGTTGGTAGGCCAGACAGTGTGACCAGATTAGTGGCATGGTCAAAAGATATCACTGAGGGCGTTTCGAGGGTATACCCTTTGTTAATCTTGAGCATTTCATATGGAATTTGAAATTTGAGTGTTACATGGCTGCTGATTGGCTGAGCTGACTACAGTCTAGTGTTACATGGCTGCTGATTGGCTGAGCTGATTACATGCTTGTGTTACAGGACTTCTGATTGGATGAGCTGACTACAGGCTAGTGTTACCTGACTTCTGATTGGCTGAGCGGAGGACAGGCGAGTGTTACATTACTGCTGATTGGCTGTGCTAATGACAGGCTAGTGTGACAAGATTGCTGATTGGCTGAGCTGACTATATTTGAGTGTTACAAGACTTCTGGTTGGCTGAGCTGACTACATTTGAGTGTTACATGGCTGCTGATTGGCTGACCTTAATACAGTCTAGTGTTACATGACTTATGATTGGCTGAGCTGACTACAGGCTAGTGTTACATGGCTGCTGATTGGTTGAACTCACTACAGGCTAGTGTTATATGACTTCTGATTGGCTGAGCTGAGGACAGGCGAGTGTTACATTACTGCTGATTGGCTGTGCTGATGACAGGCTAGTGTTACAAGATTGCTGATTGGCTGAGCTGACTATATTTGAGTGTTACATGGCTGCTGATTGGAAGAGCTGACTTCAGTGTAGTTTTACATGACTGCTGATTGGCTGAGCTGACTACAGGCATGTATTACATGACTTCTAATTTACTAACCTGACTACATTTGAGTGTTACATGGCTGCTGATTGGCTGGGCTGACTACAGTGTAGTTTTACATGACTGCTTATTGGCTGAGCTGACTACAGTCTGGTGTTACATGACTGCTGATTGGCTGAGCTGACTAAATTTGAGTGTTACATGACTTCTGATTGGCTGAGCTGACTACAGGCTAGTGTTACATGACTGCTGATTGGCTGAGCTGACTACATTTGAGTGTTACATGACTGCTGATTGGCTGACCTGACTACAGGCTAGTATTACATAGCTGCTGATTGGCTGAGCTGACTACAGGCTAGTGTTACCTGATTTCTGACTGGTTGAGCTGACTGCAGGTTAGTGTTACATGGCTGCTCATTGGCTGAGCTGACTACATTTGAGTGTTATATGGCTGCTGATTGGCTGAGCTGACTACAGTGTAGTTTTTCATGACTGTTGATTGGCTGAGCTGACTACAGGCAGGTGTAACATGACTTCTGATAGGCTGAGCTGACTGCATTTGAGTGTTACATGGCTGCTGATTGGCTGAGCTGACTACAGTCTAGTGTTTCATGACTGCTGATTGGCTGAGCTGACTACATTTGAGTATTACATGGCTGCTGATTGGCTTAGCTGACTACAGTGTAGTTTTACATGACTGCTTATTGGCTGAGCTGACTACAGGCAGGTGTTACATGACTTCTGATTGGCTGAGCTGACGACAGGCTAGCATTACTTTTCTTCTGATTGGCTGAGCTGACTACAGGCTAGCATTACTTTTCTTCGGATTGGCTGAGCTAACTACAGGCTAGTGTTACTTTTATTCTGATTGGCTGAGCTGACTACATTTGACTGTTACATGACTGCTGATTTGCTGAGATGACTACAGGCTAGTGTTACATGACTTCTGATTGGTTGAGCTGACGACAGGCTAGCATTACTTTTCTTCTGATTGGCTGAGCTGACTACAGTCTAGTGTTACATGACTTCTGATTGGCTGAGCTGAATAAATTTGAGTGTTACATGACTGCTGATTGGCTGAGCTGACTACAGGCTAGTGGTACATGACTTCTGATTGGCTGAGCTGACTACATTTGAGTGTTACATGGCTGCTGATTGGCTGAGCTGACTACAGGCAGGTGTTACACAGTAAATTCCGCAGTGTAAAATATGCAGTGTCAAAGTACATGGACTCTTTCAGAGTTATTACAACAACAGCTTGAGTAAGATGCCCTCTAGTGTTGGTGAAAATTTTCGTAGTTAAATGACGTGGTGTAAGAAGTACTCTGGAAAGCCTTCTCGTTTCAAACCGACAAGAATTTTCACAGCGCCATTTTCTTCTCATCGAAAGACTAGGGTAAGTTTCTCCTAATCACCTATTAAACCAATTATTTTTTCATTTCAACAGAAGCAGCATTTTAGAATAACTTTATATTGTTGTTCACCATACACTCCAGCTGGTTTTGAATCTTAAAATACCGAATTCCAAAGGGCTAACATGACCGAGTTGATGGCTAGCTTAAATGTGCGAGCAACATTAAGCTAATTAACGCTAACTAGCTAACGTCAAACTAGACAATGTCGGCAAGAGGTAACGTTAATGTTGTTAATGTGGAGGGGTGATTGTGTTGTATTCTTTGTAATGTCCATAAATTCCAGTAAAATAGCAAAGGCTGCATGTGTGGGGAGTTGGCTAAACTAGCTAACGTTAGCTTGACTAGTTATCCGTGGCTAATGTTACGTTTGCGTGCGCGGGCAATCCTACAAGGATTAACACTAACTAGAAGATGTAATGCTAACGTAGCGTTAACAAATTAGTTTCGTATGAATTAGTTACTGCGTAATCGGTGTATTTTTGGCTAGTTAAACTAAATGAGGGGTTTTCAAAGTAGCGTTACTGTTAAATTACTTTCGCAGCCCTTTCTAATGTGTGTTTGTCAGTAATGTTAAATTTAACTTGACAGTGTTGTCTCAGTAACGTTAAGATAAAGTAAAGTTACTACAGGTGTTGTTATAATAATAATAATAATAACCTTTATTTGTATAGCACCTTTCATACACAACATGCAGCTCAAAGTGCTTTACATCAATAAAAGGCAGATAAGAGACAGATAAAAAGATACAATTCATATAAAAGAACAAGCAAGATGCATTGCATAAACAATTATTGACAAACTCCGTTCTGTTTCTGATGTCTGACAACCTCCCGGGTGTTCAGTGATGATTAGGAGACACCATGCTAAGTGGTTCACCAGTGCTAATTAACTTAATCTTTTTAATTATCTTAACGTGTGTTTTGAGTCTAGATAGGAGCCAGTTTGCCTCTTACATTGCTGGTAGTGGACCCAGGTAGAGAAACGTGATTTGCAAAGTGATCTCATGTGCCGGTTGGCACCTTCAGCAAGATGACATGATTAAAAATAAGTAGAATTGAACCTTGCTGGCCATTTCTGCAAAATAGCTGATCATTTGTCAGCTGTTTGGTGGCTTGAAACAACACCTTTTCTTATACTCAAATAAATTGAACATGATTCACCTCATAAAAGTTGGCCTTGCTGCAGGGCTGCTTCTGTTGAAATGCATGAGATTTTATACATATATTTTTGTTTTTGTTTATTGTAATAATGAGCATATGAACTTTTAACTATGAGAAATTATGTGCTGATACTCTCTGCAGGGAGCATGCTGCTTAAAGCAAAACTTGGTGATGTCCAAAAATGTGTTAGAATAACAGTGTTGACAACTGTAACTAACTGACGTTAACTTTATGCAAAACCTAGACTCCGCCCAGTCATCTCCTCTTCAACCGCCATCTCCCGAAGCTGTGGAGACCTCGTTGAATATTTGAAAAGGTGAGAAACAAAAATGGTTTAGCTAAATTAGTTGACTGTTAAATTGACTTATACGTGGCGTTAGCCAAACTTCAATGTTTAATTTCTACGTTAATATTGCTAGCTAACGTTAACATTTGAATTTGAATTAAACGCATTGGTGGTAACTAACGTAAACTAAAGAAAGACTGTCGACAATGAGATGAAAAAATGGCCTGGGCTGTGTGCTTGCTTTATATTAGCAATAGTTGGCATTCTATGTTGTTACGTTAAGTGTCGCTAAATATTTGTTGAAGCTAAACCTGATATTAGTGTCAACGTTTTGATAATTCCGAGGAGGGGTATGAAACTGGTTAGCCTAACGTTAGCTTAGGTAGCTAAGTAGCTAACGTTAACTTGTCCAGACAGGTTGCACGTTGTTGGCTCCATGTTGCACGTGGGACAACGGTATGCAGGCCAGGGGTAACACTGCAGCTCTGTAAAAAGTCAAACTCTTTGGAATACATTTAGAGGCATTAAAATGCCTCACAATACAAATTTGAGGTCGTATTTATTCCCATTTCAGTTAGATGAAAGTAATGTTAGTCTAAATAGCTGTATTAAGAGGGTTTTTCTTGCATAGAAAATTTTGTCACGCCTCAAAGCAGAAGTGGAAGCGTTTTCCTGCTCCGCTTGAGAGTGCAAGTGTGCCATTAAAATGTCCTTCTGATTCGGTGTACTGTTAAAGTAGACTTTGAAAGTGAAGAGCCACTGAGAAACACTGAATTATTTGCCTGCATGCTCCCCAAGATATAATTACACAAACAAAGGCAAGGCGAGCTTTCAATATTGAAATTACATTGGTTAGTCAATGTATGTTAATACGATAGTTGAATTAGACAATGCAAGTATATAACAAGGCATACAAGAAATACATAAAATAAGAATTTAACTTCTAGTTTCAAAAATAGCTGCCTTTTAGTTTGAGGGCATTCCATCCATCCAGTTCACTGTGCTTGTTTTCTCACACTCCCTCCCTCTCCAGTGGAGATGTGTACCGCTTCTTCTGTTTATCGAGAATTGAAATGGCTGTTTTTACACATTTTGGTGGCCCTGATTTGTCTTTGGTGGCCACCAAAAAATCTTCCATGCGGGAAAAACCCTGCCATACAATCATGTCTAATGCAGCAATGGTTCGTCTGCCATAGGAAAAGAATGGTCAAAATTGTTGCATAGTTAATTTTATCAGTGTCCCTTGGATAAAAGTCAAAACGACAAACTGTGGAACAGGTAGAATGGCAAATTGCTGTGAAGCTGATGGCAACGCATAGTGGTAGTTCTTATAATCAAAAAGTCTTAAAGTATTTAATTAGACTTTGTAAAATCTGTTCATACCCTGATATAAGCTAGCTGACTTTATTTTCCCTTTTTTCCTTTTAACGTTACATGGAATTCATTTATTTTTCTACTTTGTTCTTCAGATTTGTCCGTTATGTGCTATGGTCCGGTGATGGTAAGTAACATTTTAGATAAGTTAATATTAACATTAGTCTTTGTTTACACACGTCAAAATTGTTTCTGCTTACACACCTCAGAGACTCCACACAGTCCAGTGGCTTTAAATTTGAAATTAGACAAATTCTGATAGTGATTTTTAAAGCCCAAATCGACCAATACAATTTCCCCATCTACTGTAATATGCCAACAGGAGCTGATGCTACTGTCAGAGTAGCTTTGTGTTGTAGATCACAATACGGATTCAGTTTTGCTGTTTTTACAGATACCATCATGTTGATTAAAACAAAAATCGATAACGAACAGAAATATGTCAAGATCAGTGAACCGAGCCTGGATGAATTCTTGAATTCTGGTAAGCCATCAGTCACGCCATTGTAAAAACACAAGGAAAGTGGATGTGTCAGTTCATGACTTTTGGAGATGCATGTCATTGTTCTATCGATTGAAAATAATCTCCATCTCTCACTTTCTGGCAAGCTACCTTTTGGGCATCTCCAGAGGTCACAGCAATCAAGGGCTGGCTTTTGTTGGTCGGCTTAGTTGAGTTTTGTTTCTCACCTAATTGGTGTGGTATCTAGGGACCACTGTTTTTTAAAGTTGATTAATGAAAGTTGGTAGGCCAGACAGTGTGACCAGATTAGTGGCATGGTCAAAAGATATCACTGAGGGCGTTTCGGGGGTATACCCTTTGTTAATCTTGAGCATTTCATATGGAATGACTCCCTGTTTGTGTTTTTTCCCTAAGCTTTCATGAAGTTCTCCATCCCACCGATCAGCGAAGGCATCAGAGTTTATGATGAGATGGGAACTGAGGTGGATGCAGACGTCTTTGAAGAAGTAGCACAGCAACCCAACGCTGGTGTATTTACTATCAGATTTGACAACAGTAAACTTGTTCTCTCTTGATTCCCATTTCTTTCAGCATAGTCCATGGAATGTTGCCTAAGACTCAGTTACACTTTTAGGTTGTGAAAAACCGACAAATGGTAGGTGTTTATTTATTTATTTTTTCTCTCCTCCCTCTCTCTCCTGAATTACACTTAGGTTCCCAGGGAACAACTTCGTCTGGCTGTTCCCAGGGGACAACTTCGTCCGCCAGTCCACTGCTTGATGTCGTAACCAATTCAGCGCTGGCACTTTCAGCCTGCAGCTCTGATGATACAGTCATCCTGGATGAGGATTACAGCCCTTCCAGAAAACGGCAGAAGGCGGATAAAGATGCCAAACATGTAAATTGATGTGTAAAATTTGTTTGTTGTGACAGCTTCCTTTGGGGATTGCACACTTTTTTGAATGTTTGTTATTTTTTTAGGTG